>NC_143160.1:7477252-7502581 GCF_041381405.1 Jatropha curcas
CAAATCTTTACTCCCGCGCACAGTAAGCCTTACTCGCTCTGAAAAATATGAAACCTCGCGCATTACTGGAAAGCAGTCTCTCAATTTCACATTCTCCATATCTTCAATCTCGTATCAGAAGGTCTCTCCCTCTCGCAAAGTCTCCATCAACACTCGCATTTCTCCAACGAACCAGCCGTATTCACTTCAGTCCTCTTCGTCCTCATTCTCTAGTTTTAAATCCTGAATTCAAGGTATTTTGATTCTCTACTTTTCTTATGATTTGTTTCTTCGTCATTGTGATTTTGGTTTGTACGTTTTGTTATTGGAATTGGCTAGGTTGTAGAAGCAGTGAGATTTGATGGTCCGATAATGAATATTGGGGTTGAGGATTGTGAATTGGTTATAGAGACTTGCATTACACGGACTTTGCCGCCGGCATTGACGCTGGAGTTTGGTCTTCGGAGTATTAGAGAGGCTGTGGAGGAATTGAAGTTGAATCCTCCTCCTTCTAGCAGTGGAGTTTTGAGATTTCAGGTTCTTTTGAATTTGCAATAACGAGGTTGACAAAACCCGAAGAAATGCTCTTCCGAATTTTATTTTATCAAATTCTTTAGGGGAAACTTATAATATGACTCTGCAATTATTTATAGGTTGCTGTGCCTCCTAGTCCAAAAGCTTTGAATTGGTTCTGTTGTCAACCAGAGGCGTCTGGAGTGTTTCCTCGATTTTTCCTTTCTAAGGAGATGGAGAATCCATCATGTAAATCTCTTTATCATAACAGAACCCGTGGAGTTTTTGGAATTGGAGCTGCAATTTACTTTATGAAGTCCTCTTGTCTTACATCAGGGGAGCATGGCTGTACAAAAAGGTTCGTTTTGTTATTTTGCACTAGTGGCTTATTTTCCTCCGTAGTCTAGTACTGGAAACGTCATTCATGGATAGTTCTTGATAGTGCAATTTGAGAGTGTCCCCAGTTTTGATAATGAGTGATTCTTAACCTAGCTAGTATGATATGAACCAAGTTGTTGATTAATGTGTCAATATGGAGGTATGAAGCGAGGAGCACACAACATTATATTCCTGAAAGCATTTCTATTCCTTCGTGTAATGCTTACTATTCCCTTAATAAGAAAATTAGATTTTGTTTCTGTTGCTAGGGTCATTGTGGATGTAGGATAGGGTGAGAATTTGTTTAGATTATGCTTAATTTACCCTGGGCTTAATTTTCAGGAAATTTTTGGGACAACTGTTTTTCATACGAATATTGCAGGAAGAGGAGAGCTTTTACCCTTGATTGATGTTAATGGGTTATTTTCCATAATTGTTCAAAACCAACATCTTTTTTGGACCTTTTATGGTGGCTAAGTAATGCCCATGTAATTTCTCTGCAGATATGTCTCAAGTGATTCTATCCATATATCAACCTATGGTTTTGTGAATATTAAATTTGATGCCATGTCATCATCAATTAAGCATGAGGCTGGTTCTTATTATCTTGTAATTCCTGAGGTACTTACATTCTTGTGCATATTTTCTGCAACTCTTAGTGTTTGCCTTCCTTGAATTATTACTTCATAATATTCCCCCCCAGCAGCAAAATTTTCTATTTTTATGGTTGCCTTGGTTTATAGATCTCTCTCTTTTAGGTTTAATAAATGGCAGCATTTTCCATGTTAGAGACTTTTATGGTAAATTTGCTTTCAACAGATTGAGTTAGATGAGTATGAGGATGCCTCCATTCTATCAGCAACACTGGCATGGGATGATGCTTTCTCTGATACATTTAAACAGACAATTCAATCTTTTGAGTCATCTATTAACCAGGTAATCTGATGTTGTCATGTCATGCAATGTTATATTTTTAGCATTCTTGTTTGATTCATAGCTTTGCATCCATCAAATATGATATTAATCAAAGAATTCATTATTCTAACAAGACAATATTGTTTTGTTTAACTGATATCTAAATGATGTAATTGAGAATTGATGTCTGTGTTTATTTTCACAAGCTGTATCAATTTAATTTGGTGCATGTGATTTTTTGCATTCTTTTATGTTACATTAGTTATGACCAATAGTGTTATATGTAATTTGCATAACACACTATTTTTTTTTCTGGCATGTAATTGGTGCTTCTGATACATCTTGCTTGATTGAGTGCCATCACCAAAAAGCCACTTTATCTAAAGTGCAATTCAGAGCGCGGCAAAATTGTTAAATTTGCAAATATCACAATCTAGCAAAATTGGACCAGAACTTAGCTTGTGCATGTATAGTAGTTATTCTTTATTCATGTATTTAATATTGGTCGGTCTTGGTATTCTGTTTGTTATTGCATAGTGCATATTAACTCCTACCATCCCATGCAGCTGGAAGTATTCTGTACCCTTATATTTGTTGTTAAATTTCCTTTCAGGTCAGTTATCATCTTTGGCCAACTGGAGAGAGATGCTGTTTTGACTGCATTAAATCCTCTCTCAATAAGATCAATGTGGTGGAGGATAAAAATTTTCAAATGGTAAAATTTTTACACTGTTTTTGAAGTCATTTAAGCAGTTTAATTTCTATTTTTGACATTATGATATCATTTTGCAATGTGTGTGTGTGTGTGTGTGTGTGTGTGTGTGTGTGTGTATATATATATATATATATATATATGTATCAAATCCATGCGCATCTTGTAAAATAAGTTATGATTGTAGAAAAAGAGTATAAGTGTGAGGATACTTTCTTTTTCCCAACAAGGGTTGGGGGTGGAGGATACTTCACTCAGTAAGTTTATTCTTGCAATAAATGTATATTTGTTCTTTGTGTAGTCCTTGAGCAACATGATTTTATAGGTTTCTTCAAATGCTCTGTTGTTGGATGCAAGGGATTACGAAGCTGACCTCTTGGAACTGGTATCTCCTTTTGCCTGGTAATCGTTCATCGTTGTCCAAATCTCATTTTTCTTTACTTGTGTTGTGCCCAGTCTTTTGCCTCAGCTAAACTCTCTTATGCAAATCCAGTGTTCTTCCATAAACTACTGAATGTTGCTACATGCCAACTTCCTTTGCAGAGAGGGACCACATTTATCTCTCAGTTTTATTTTGGGCTTTCACCAACCTTTGGTGTTTCCAGTAACATGGTATGATGCTGTTTTGTTACTTTATTAAAAGTAAATATTGTTGAATTTCTGTTTTCCTAACATCTATGGGAACTGGAAATACAAGGCAGCATGTAGTGGTATCAGAGAAGACTGAAATGAAAAAGGGATGCTGCCTGATATATAGCACAGGCTGCCTGTGCTTATGAAGGGCCAATTACATGTGAAATTCTTTTTATTATTAGCTATAATTGCAAGATTAGGAGGCACTTTATTTAGCTAATTTGTTGTTGACTGCAATATTTCATGTATATATTGTTTATTAAGAGGATGGAAAGTTGAAAGTGCATACTGGAGTTAGTATTTCATAACAAACATGGTATTAAAAAATAAAAAAGAGAACTTTGGAAATATGACTTTTGGGTGCTTCCTGGGCCAAATAAACTTCCATAAACAGTATTATCTGATTCAAAATGTCGCAATCATTATATAGGTTTGGACCTTCTCAATGCATTGGTTATTGTGGCTATTAAAGTTTTTCAAAAATGTTAGAAACAACAGGTCAGATGATAATTGTTCAAGTTTTATTCTCATTTGACTCGCAGTTGGATCATGCCCATGAAACAAGTTTCTCCCTTCAAGATTGTGCAAACATCAATGCAGTTTGGGCATCACTTATAGTGGAAGAATGTTCTCGGATTGGGTTAACGGTGAGAGGCCTTAAATGGCAATTTGATCTAAATCATTTTTCGTACATGTGCCTGACTAGTTTTTGTTCCAGTACTTCTGCATTGCTCCAGGATCAAGATCATCGCCTCTTGCGATTGCTGCTTCTACTCATCCCCTAACAACGTGCATTGCTTGCTTTGATGAGCGTTCACTTGCATTTCATGCTGTTGGGTATGCCAGAGGTTCTCATAAACCAGCAGTTGTCATAACATCGTCAGGAACTGCAGTTTCAAATCTTCTTCCTGCTGTGAGTTTTGTGGAATGTGTATGCTTGCATGGTACAAACTGCTAAAGGTTTCATTATCAGCAGTAATTGAACATTTTGCAAACTAGTGATTTCATATTTCTTGACCTTTGCCTATTATGCATATACCATGTATGCTTTGCTTGTCATCTTTTAAGTCAGTTCTTTCTGATAAAGTTTTTGATTCTGGCATAGAAGTTTTACTTCGAATCAGACTGGGACTTCTTGTTCCGATTCCTTTTCTCTTTCTATCTTTTTTTGTGCACATGTGTCTCCAGGATCCCTCTTATGACTTGAATTGGAATTTTGCATTACATGAGTAATCTTTTTCTTGCTACTGAACTTTTATTTATTTTTCAGGGAAATTTACTTACTCATCTGTTGTATGCATAAAATTGGAATGTTTGTCTGAATTTGTATCTGATACAGAACATTATTCTTAATAAATGGTAAATCTGCAGGTTGTGGAAGCCAGTCAAGATTTTGTGCCACTTCTGTTGCTCACTGCAGATCGCCCTCCTGAGCTTCAAAATGTTGGGGCAAACCAATCGATCAATCAGGTATGGAATGATGAAATATCGTGCAAAAAGTGATCTTTTACAATTTCCATTAGATATCTTGATTTATATTTTTCATGTCATCTGTGTTTTTTGTAATGCAAAAACTTTTTTGTTTAAGCACTTATAAAGCACATTGCTGGATTTGTGTGTTAGGTGGAGCATTTTGGTTCTTTTGTGAGGTTCTTCTTCAGTTTTCCTGCACCTACTGATAATATTCCTGCGCGGATGGTTCTCACCTCACTTGACTCTGCTGTACATTGGGCAACCTCTTCACCATATGGCCCTGTTCATATTAACTGTCCTTTTAGAGAGCCACTGGATGGTAGTCCGAAAAGATGGAGTTTGAGCTGTCTCAAGGGATTAGATAATTGGATGTCTAGTGCTGAGCCATTCACAAAGTATATTCAAATGCAAAATTCACTTGCATGTTATGGCGAAATGCACATCCCTATGGCACAAGTTCTTGAAATAATTCAAGGGGCCAAAAGGGGTCTTCTTCTTGTCGGTGCAATTCATACAGAAGAGGACATATGGGCAGCTCTTCTCTTGGGGAGACATCTCAACTGGCCAGTCGTAGCAGACATCTTGTCAGGTTTACGATTGAGGAAGTTCTTGTCTTATTTTCCTGAAGTTGAAGAGAATGTTTTATTTCTTGATCATCTGGACCATGTTTTGCTCTCGGATTTTGTGAGGGGTTGCGTGATGTTTGATGTAGTTATTCAGGTATAACATGCTCATGTATTCTTTTTCTCTGAATTATTCCCTATGGTGTTTATTTAAATTGCTTTTATAGATGCCTTGGACATCTTAAATCAAGTTGTTCGCAAAGATAGCAGGTTGAATTCGAGTTCTATGTTGCACATCTTAAATTTCTTCTAGTTTTCTAAGTTGCACAGCAAGGGGTTATAATGACTGGACTCTCTAGCTATATGGTTATATTTGTGGCTTTAGGTTCCATATTTGCAGCTGGTTCATAAGGACATCACTATAGTTTCTGTTGGCGAAGTTATTTGCTACCCATGTATACTGATAATCAGCAAAGAATGTGTTAGGCGCTATGATAATGTAGTTTGACATCAATTATTTTCCTAATTGTAAAATATTTGGCTATATTTATGACTGAATAAGATAATTAAAAGTTCCCTTTTGGGAAAATGTGTTTGTAAGATGCTATAGACTGGTGATGCTATGATGCGAAAGAGAAACACTACATGCATTTTTCATCTTTAACATGAAAAACTGCTATTACTTGGAAAGTTCATAGTTGCTGCATTTCTTCCATCTGTCATGCCACAGTCCCCTGAGTGTCCTGTAGTCACAGGAAATTATATGTAAAGTTCTGTCAATGGATGGAAATGTAATATTGTTACTATTATGGCATGTGATTTATGTCGTGAAAATAATACCTGTTATAATTATGATTCTATGGCTCTTACCAATTGCCTTTTTTATTCTGAACTATAAACAGATTGGAGGTCGAATAACAAGCAAACGTATTTGTCAGATGCTGGAGGACTGCTATCCGTGCTCATACATCTTAGTTGACAACCACCCTTGTCGTCATGATCCATCACATTTGGTAACTCACAGGGTGCAGTGCTCCATTCTTCAATTTGTTGACAGTATAATAAAAGCTCAACATCCTTCTAGGAGCAGCAAATGGTGTAGTTATCTGAAAGCTTTGGACGATATGGTATTTGAGCTCTATCATGCTCTTTTTGTTTCTTTTTTTGTTATATGGTGCCAATTTGATGAATATATGAAAGACGCCCTTGTCATTATAGCCAGATAGCCACAGCTTTACCTTACATTGATTGATCTAGTGGTTGACAAAAATATTTGACGTGATGCTAAGTTAGCTCCACATAGTATAATGCCATCATGCTACTGAACTTGTTGCATAATGTGTTGCAGTATTTCCAAAGTTAGCTATAATTTCCTGCATTGAGAGTTTACTATACTTTTGTTGGTGCTTGGTTAAATTTAATTAAATTAAGGTAAGAATATAGTGCCTCTATTTGCAGCCATTCTTTGCTCCAGTGGTTTTCGCACTCATGCATTGCTAGAAATAGAATATTTAGAGAGTTTTACATTGGTTATGCTCCATTTACATTGGATTTCAATTAAACTAAACTTTTATTCTTGTGAGTCTTGGTTCCTCATGTCTACGTGATTTTAAGAATTATTCATATTTGTTTCCACTGCACTTAATATTTTTATTTTTTTCTCTCTGTTCTCTTCTATATTTCTTGCCATCTTCTGTAGGTTGCACGGAACATATCATTTCAAATTTATGCAGAGAGCTCCTTGACCGAGCCACATGTTGCACATGTAATTTCGAAAGCACTTTCATCTGAGTCTGCTCTTTTTATTGGCAACAGCATGGCAATACGTGATGCTGATATGTATGGATGTAGTCATGAAAACCATACTTCTAGCATTGTGGGGAAGGTTTTGAACTCAGAACTTCAGTGTCTTGGAATTAGTGTGGCTGCAAATAGGGGAGCTAGTGGTATTGATGGTTTGCTCAGTACAGCAATTGGTTTTGCAGTTGGATGCAAAAAAAGAGTAAGTCCTTCAGATTGGTCGCATTTCTAAAATGTTTTTGGCTATGAATTTCTGCTGTTGTTTGTGATTGTGATCCAAGAATCCAAGTTGGAAGATATGCTTATGCCTTTGTTTTGAGAAGTAACAACAAATGCTTGACCTTATCAAAAAGTAATGTATTTTCTATAATCAGAAAATATATTTCATCCAAATATGGGGCCAAAGGTAATTACGTTTTTCTGAATAATTGTCATATAAACCTCCATTAATGTATTGCTATTCTGTTCAGTGAAGTATGAAAACTTCCAAGTCCAATAAAATTGATTACCATTTCTTAGAAGTAATTTATTGTAAGCCTTTTAATTAGGAATCAAAACATTCTACGCTAACCATCTTTTATGTTTGTAAAAAACTTAACAAACTACGGGTTTGTGTATTGCCCCCTTCATTTTCTTTTGTATTCACTTAGAAAATTAAGTTGTTTCACCTTTTGCATTAATAGATGTTGTATTTTTCTATTTTTAATTTCTGATTTTTCTGAATTTGTGTTGTTTCATATTTGTTAAGGTACTTTGTGTGATTGGAGATGTGTCTTTCCTTCATGATACAAATGGCTTATCAATTTTGAAGGCAAGGTAGACAACCTTTTGTTATATAGTATGCTGTGTCTTTTTTGTTTTGAGGTCTTATAATCTTTAAAGATTGCTGACAAGTGACATGATTATGGATGATGGCAATGGCATGCCTTAATATTCTCAGCTACATATTTTTCTGTTCTTTAAATGATCTTATAATTCAATTGACACATCATGTCATCATCTACTATCTCTTAGTGTTTACATAAATGAGAAAATTAGTCATAAAGATTTTTTTAATTCACTAGTTATGAAGATCTGTTCTTTCTGAAGGATTTCAAGGAAGCCAATGACAATACTTGTGATAAACAATCATGGTGGAGCAATCTTCAGTCTGCTTCCTATTGCAGATGGAACTGATCAGAGAATCCTGAATCAGTATTTCTACACTTCCCACAACATTTCAATTCACCAGCTGTGTATGGCACACAGGTAAAAAACCTCATCAGTTAGGTGGTTATGTTTAAAATAAGTTTATTTGGGAAATGTTATGGTCCCCATGTGAAACCTGGCCTTGCCTCATGCTACTTGTTTTTCAATGTTAACTTTCTTAGGATAGTGGTAACAGGCATATGGCTTGCATTCTATGTGATATTGAATCATTGTCTTAATTTTAATACTCCAAATAGGATTTCTGATTTACAAAGAAATAACTTGAAGATTATGCCCATCAAGTTATGATCATCATCTGAAAAAAGCCAAGTAATATTTGCCGTGTTCTTTATCTTGACAATTGGATGAGAGTGCTCTTGAGATTCAATGATTGTATTGCTTTTTTCTGGACCTACTCTCCAAATGGTTTGTTTTTGAATCTCTTGTGAACTCATTAAATTGATTGCAGTTTGAGACTTATCGGTAGCTTTATCTTTTCTTTTTTCAGTAAACTTGATTTCTTTCTGACTCAAATACAAGCTCATTAATGGCATGCAGTGTGAGATATGTACACGTGAAGACAAAAATGGAACTTCAAGATGCTTTACACACATCTCAATATGAGAATGTGGATTATGTCATTGAAGTGGAGAGCTGCATTAGTGCCAATTCAACTTTCCACAGGTTGTCTGGTTTGCTTTTCAATCATATTTTTTTCCTCTTGAAGTTAACAGCTTATTGCCTGTGTAATCTGCTGACACATTATGGCTCTCTCTCAGCATATTAAAGAAATCTGCATGCCAAGCAGCAGATCAGGCTTTAAGCATTCTTTCAAGGCTTTCAGTTCCATCTTCCCTTGCAGATGGGTTGTTTGTAAGCGAGATTCTCAAAATGGAGTACTCGCTGTACAGGTTTTGTAAGGAGAATAACTTTGAAATTGTTGCATCCTTACTAATTAGGAGATAGTTTGTTAACACCTTTCAAATATTTGTTGTGACAGAATTCAACTGTGCGCTGCGCCTACTTTAACTTCAGTAGCTTCTGATTGTAATAAATTTCATAAGGAAGGATATATTCTATCATTGTTTCTTGAAGATGGAAGCATTGGGTATGGTGAGGTTGGTTTACTCTGATTCCTTAATCCTTTTCTGGCTATTATTTCCTCTCTCATATCTTCTTCCCTCCCTCTTTAACTTCTCTGGAGTTCTGGAAACTCTGCATAACAGTCTGAAAAGATTTTAATCCTTATTCCCTATCGCGCTGCCATGTTGCTCTTATTTTTTGGTGGAATTTCATTCTGCATGATTAAATATGTGGGATTTCATTTTACACATACACTGTCTTAGTGACGCCTTTTCATTTACTGGAAATATTGTAAAATATATTCAAAAGGTTAACAATGTAGTTGTTTCGTCATTTATAGTTACGAGTGTAAGAGAGTATTCTTAATTTAAAGGAGTTAAGAATGATCATTTCAGCATTTGTTGATGATTCAGTATTCTGTCCCCCTGGTGACACCAAGAATAAGGTTTCTGTTATGGTTGATTGTGTTGATTTCTTGAAACTGAAACATAACAGTACTTGGAAGTTTTTTCTGATTTTGATGGTGAAAAATTAAAAGGGTCTTCCAGTGCATGAGGCCTCCTGTGCAGGGCTCTCTATTGGTAAAAAATTTGAGCAGAAAATTACTTCTTCCTACTTAAATAAGTAGCTTGCCATGCAGAAAAGTTGGATTTTGCACTATTATTATTTATCTAGACCAACAGAAAACCTCAAATGTCTTTTAATTCAATGGTTTATTTTTTCATTTTATTTTATTTATAACTATGGTAAAAGGAAAGGTACACAATACTCACATGCATTTATCCATGCTTGAAAACAAAAACTGTTTGCAGTATAATTACTATCTTTCTTGTGATAGTTATGGATATATATTTTTCACCTTCTTCGTTGACATTTTACATAGTCACACTGGCATTATGTGATGTCCCAGAACATTGCCTATTATCAAAAAGTAGTGAGAAAAATTTTTTCCTGGGAATTTGTTGTTTCCTTAATTTACTCACCAGATGGAGAAGAAGTTTGAAAACAGAATTATGCTATAAAGATGTAAAGGTACACTTCCTAGTTTTGAGGATTACTTTATGCTGCACTACTTTTATTGAACAGGTTGCACCTGTTGATATGAATAAAGAAAGCTTGATGGATGTAGAAGAGCAACTTCAGTTTCTCATTCATGTGATCCAAGGAACCAAGCTTAGTTTTTCCCTTCCTCTACTAAAGGGATCATTTTCCTCTTGGATATGGAACAATTTAGGAATCCCGGTAGGTTTGTGCATCTCCAATCTCTATGCACAATATTCAGAGCCTAATGAGTCGAGTATTAGGAAGTTCTAAAGCAAAGGTTGTCATTAGTTATATGTCATATCCCCTGGCTTTTTGGCTGAATTATATTTGATTCATCAATATTAATATTTTGCAGGAATATTCAATCTTTCCTAGCGTCAGATGTGGTTTAGAAATGGCTATCTTGAATGCTATAGCAGAAAGACAAGGCTCCAGTTTACTGAACATGATTCAACCCCAGAGAGAGGAAGAAAAAACTAATGAAAAGTCAAGGGTTAAGATATGCGGCCTTATTGACTCTAACGGGACGCCTGCTGAGGTTGCTCATATTGCTTACTCTCTTGTTGAAGAAGGATTTTCTGCATTAAAGCTAAAAGTGAGTCTTACTGGAACCAAACTTTCAAACTAAAAACATGCTGTCTGTGGTTCATTTCTTCACTTCATATCCTTGTATGATCTTTCTGATGTAACTCATTTAGTATCACTTCAGATTTTAAATGCCTACTATGTTATTGGGGTAAGTTGGATTTCTGAAATTCTTCTGTAACAGGTTGCACGACGAGCAGATCCCATTCAAGATGCTGCAGTTATACAAGAAGTGAGAAAAAAGGTGGGTCAGCAGATTCAACTCCGTGTGGATGCCAACAGAAAGTGGTCCTATGAAGAAGCTATTCAGTTTAGCTCTCTGGTGAAAGATTGTGACCTTCAGTATATTGAGGTATATTTTCCAGATTGTGCAAATGTTACAATTATATTGTTAGTAAGTCTCCAGCGTGTAATTCTAGGTATTCTTGAGTAAATTCAATTGTAGATAGATTTCCTCTGAGCTATGCCCCTTTTAAGCATCCAGAACGGATGAAAAGAAAATATTTACTAAGAAATCCTTATTAGCTATCTGTAAGGTTTTGATGGTCACAATTGACTGTTCAACTGTTGTTTTTTCATTCTCTATTTGATTATGGTACAAGTTATTAGTACTTTATCCTGGTATACTTTTTTGGGTATTTCATTTTGACTGACTGTGCTACAATACTCGTGTTTCAGGAGCCTGTTCAGGATGAAGATGATATTGTAAAGTACTGTGAAGAAAGTGGCTTACCTGTTGCACTTGATGAAACTATTGACAAATTTTGTGAAAATCCTCTTGGTATGCTTGTGAAATATGCTCACTCTGGAATAGTTGCTGTGGTAAGTGATACTGGATATTTGCTCACTCTGGAATAGTTGCTGTGGTAAGTGATACTGGATATTTGCTAATGATTAGTCTTCTCCCTCATCCTTGTGGTAGCAGCAGAAGCACTAACAGCATAAATGTGCATTCTCACTGAAGTGAAGTACCAACTTTGTAGACTTCATGAAGAAAGTTTCTAGATAGAAGACTAGCCTAGTCAGATATGTTAGATAATAGATAGAGAAGTGACTAATTTGAAGGTTCTTATCTGTGTTAACATATTTGGGATAGAATCTATTATGTGCCAAGTCAATTTATCAATGATTGAATGGCCAACTTTGAAATGCCCACATCCGGTGTGTTGGTGGTTCTATACTGTTTTATGTTCATCTCTTTTTCCCATGGGCTGCATTGTCATCCATCCATCACTATCATGATAATCAATTATATGTTTCAGACTATTACCTTTTTATACTGGGAAATAGAAACTAAAAATATAGTCGGCATGAAAAACAAAAAGATTCCTTTTTGCATTAGTTGTTCTTTGGAGAAATGGTCTTTCCCCTTGAAATATTCTACAAACGCAAGAAAGTATTTTTCCCTTTTGGTACTCATTCAGATGTGTTCTACTGGTCTTGTCAGGTTATCAAACCAAGTGTGGTTGGTGGGTTTGAACGAGCAGCATTCATTGCACAATGGGCCCATCAGCAAGGGAAGATGGCTGTTGTTAGTGCTGCATTTGAAAGTGGCTTGGGCTTGTCAGCTTACATTCAGTTCTCCTATTACCTAGAGCTGCAGAGTGCAGATCTTTGCAGAGTTATGAACTATAAATTGTGGCCATCTGTAGCCCATGGTCTTGGTACATATAAATGGCTGAAAGAAGATGTAACGACTAAACCTTTGGGGATTCATCCTGATCCATGTAGTGGCTTTGTGGGAGCATCTGTTGCCGATGCTATTCAACTCCTGCAGAAGTTTCAAGTCAACCACAATGTTATTCAAAGGACTTTTACTGGGGAGCAAGTATATAGATACCATTTGGCTGTGAATTTGAAGGATTTTTCCAGCTCCATCAAAGTGTATGAGGTTGGACAAAAAGAGAATGTGAGTAGAAGATTTTCACAAATACTTTCCTTATTTAGTTTTTCTTTTCCTTTTTCTCCTCTTAGAAAGTATCCTTCCGTTGTTTTTGACATGCTGAGAAGCTTACGGATTCTTCTGGCCCATAACCACTTAAAATAAACAAGTGTATCCTGTACGTAAAATAAACAAGCGTATCATGTTCTATCATAGTTTAGCCATATACTTCTTATATGATTCGATAGATGACTTTCTTTGTGCTTAATCCTTTTTGTAATCTGCAAATATGCATCTGTTGCATGAAGAGATTCACTGTGATTTACTGATACAGGATTAGTTTCTTAGTTTGATTGTTTTAGTTATTTTCTGTGGGTGAAGACAGCAAACTGATAATCTGATCAATGGGCTCTTTGTAGGTAGTTTCTTCGTATCTGAGACTGCTCTGTTATGTGTGTTTGTCAATTATCATTCAAAAATTTTATGCCATTGTCTTGAGATCTGATAATTTGCCAAGATACTTCTTAGCTATTTGCTGAATTTTGAAAGAAAACTTTCTTTTTGGTTAATTTAGTTTATGCTTATGATAGCAAGTCAGATAGCAGGGTTAGATAGAATGTATGTCTTGCTTGTAAGCTCAGAAAAGCTATGGGTCAGAATGGCTAGAAGTTATGGATGAGGTATTAGGTTACTAGAAAGGCCAAGTATGTGGGTTAGAATGGCTAGACCTAGAAGTTATGGATGAGGAATGGGATTATCTTAAGGCCATCCTCCCTTCCCTTTTTTTTTTTTTTTTTCACATATTCTATGCAGCTCTCAAGTATAAAACGAGTTGGTGCAATCAATGAAATCGGCCCCCCCCCCCCCCCCCCCCCCAATTACATTGTATAGAACCTGTGGTGCATGTGTTTGCTGTGTTCTTTACCCTATCATTTCAAGACATAGGTTTTACTTTACAGGACACTGCAATAATTACCAAGGCCATTGATATGCTTATATAATCTATTCAATGCTCTCTTCGTTGTAATTTGTCCATGCAGGATAATGTTGTTCTTTTTCTTCATGGCTTTCTTGGAACTGGTGAAGACTGGGTCCCTATCATGAAGGCCATCTCAGGATCTGCAAGATGCATTTCAATTGATCTTCCTGGCCATGGGGGATCAAATATACAAAATTGCGGTGGTACAGAAGCCAAACAGGAAGTAACTTTGTCAGTTGAAATTATTGCAGATGTATTGTATAAGTTGATACAAGAGATAACTCCTAGAAAGGTCACCCTTGTTGGATATTCAATGGGAGGAAGGATAGCACTGCATATGGCGCTTAGGCATCAGGATAAGGTACGTTTGTTGCACTTGACAATTGACGTTTCAATTTGAGTTAGCATTTATGATCATTTACTTAATAAAGAGAAACTCTAATTATGCAGATCAATGGAGCTGTTATAATATCTGGTAGCCCTGGAATAGAAGATGGAATGGCAAGAAAAATTCGTTGGGTTAAAGATGTTTCTAGATCTCGCTTACTCATCGATTATGGGCTACAAACCTTTCTAGATGCCTGGTATGCTGGGGAGCTCTGGGACAGGTGACTTCTTGGTTTTCCTTGTTTAAATTGCTATTTGAAAGCTTTCGTTATACTTGAGAACTCTCTGCTTGCTTCGATTATCAACTGTATAAAGTTTATTCAACAGCTTGAGAAGCCATCCTCGTTTTAAGGAAATAGTTTCCAGCCGCTTGTTGCATGATGATATTCACTATCTTGCAAAAGCTCTATCTGATCTGAGCATTGGTAGACAGATGTAAGTTAATACTCAAGTTCTCATTTTTACTTTTCGTGCAAGGTTTGAGGTTCCTTGTGAAACATTTTCTCTTTTGAACTTTTAAGGAAAGTCAATATAAATTACATAAGTATGTAAATAGCATAATCTTAGGGATTTATATTCCTAAATAGTCTAAGATTTACATTCCTAAATTGTTTAGGGATTCCTTTTATATTAACTTATATGATCCATATTGATGAATGATATAGAAATACAATTCTCAGCCCTTATAACATGAACTTCGTTCTCACATAATTATAAAATTAAGTCTTCAAGCAATCACACTAACGTTATGCAAACAACTAGTCTCAGCACCTACATGATTCAGAAAAGAAAAGCAGTTCCTCCTTGCAAGCCAATTTCCATACATCATTATTATCAAAAGATTCCATCTAGTCAATGCACATTTGGCAGAAATTAGTGATTGGCCAGTAATTAAATGGAGCATCCTGATCAATACTGATATTTCAGAGTTCTATTTATTTATTTTTTCTTTTTTGAATTTAATTTCCTAGTTCTTCCTTGATGAATTTTGGTGCTGGTTTTTTTTTAGGGTGCATTTGGGAGGGGGAGAGGAAAACTTTGAGGAGATTATGTTCCCTCTTTGTTTGCGAGAGAGAAAATGGGAGGAAAATATAAAGAATAGTACGTATGAGGCTCATGTAAAATTTTTTTACCTGAACTCAGGATGAAAATGAATTGCTACTCCATAATATCACAAAATGTATCCTTCTAATAATATATTTAACTGTAAAATAAAGATCATAGTACTGTCTCCTTTAAACAGAAAGTTCCATTTAGTATTTTAATTTATAGCATAGGTTCAGCCATACTTCTGTCAAGTGTCAACCAGTTGTCTGTTGACTCGCGTCATCTTAAACCACACCTCCATCACTCATGTTGTCATCTAGCAATAATTTTCAGAAGGTCTCAGATTACAGTTCTGTGTTGCTATTACTAAATTAGAGTTTTATATCATTGTTACGGGGATATTGATCATTCTGGTATAAACTGCTGTATTCTGAGAAAGTGATGTATTATGAAGGCGATAGATTTCTTAGTCTTTGGATATTGAACATAGCATGGTTGTGTAAGAACATAATTTTGGAATTACAACTGAAAGCAAAATATTAAACAAAATGTTCATGACCGAGTTTTTTTAAATTTCTAGGACCACTAGTTGGTGTTGCACTGATTATTTTGAATTAAACTTTTATCACTCACAGTGTAACTGAAATATGATTACAAACATCAGTTACTGATTGAACTTTTGGAGTTCACACGTCTATTATCAGTAAATTTCAGTATAACAATGATAATTATATCTTATGCACTTGCGTGACAGGCCATTGTGGGAAGAGTTGAAGCAAAGTGATATACCTCTTTTGCTCATTGTTGGAGAGAGAGATGGGAAGTTCAAGGCAATTGCCCGAAAAATTTGCAATGAAATTGGTCAATATAGAAAGTGCAGTAATGACACGGGGAACAATATTTTAGGGACAGTTGAGGTTCCCAACTGTGGGCATGCTGTCCATTTGGAGGATCCTCTCCATGTTATTAGATCTATAAGACAATTCCTAACCAGACTTGGGAAGTGTTCCATTTCAAAGCTCAGTGAAGAGAAGCTCTAATCCATTACTGGTAACAAATTATGACTGATATAATTCATATGTCCCTTTGTTATTTAAGCCTTTTTCAAGTTCACAATTGAGTCTTTATCATTCTAGTTTCAGGTGTTGAAGATTTCAACAAACAACCAATTTTGCAGTAAGGTTGGTTGTTGACTATTCATTTTGTTAAAGAATGTCCATTTGATAGTGGAATCCAACACTTAAACCATATGTTGATCTTTCAGAAGTAGAAAGGTTGGGGAAATGTTTTTCTGTGCTATATATTACATTGTTGGCTTAAGTCAAAAGCTGAAATACTCGATATTAATGACCCTCGAAGGCTTTGAAATAAAAGTGTATTATCTTTTACCTTTTCCCTGTTTTCCCAACCAATCTCTTTCATATTTTCCTTTTTTTTTTTTTTGATGATTTTGGCTGCAGGTTATTTATATGATACTATGGTTCCTAATTTTCTTTCAAAATCCAGGTATGTTGGAGTGGTGACTGGAGCAAATGTCTTGTGTTCTGATTGAAATTCAATGCCAGTGCTATGCCAACAGCGTTGCTGTGTCTTCTTATCACGAGGTAGGTGCAGATGTGCTCTTTCTATATGTTTTTTTTCCTGGAAGGGATATTTACTGAGAGCAACAATTACAGTGTTCGTGTCATTCAGTAATAGTATGGATGTTGTTAATGGTAAAATAATAACTTGCACACATGACGTAATCTCATGCCTTGAGAAGGTGATTGAACATTAATATAGAGATTAAATTGCAATATATGATAAGGTACAGACGTTCACACATATAGGCGTGCTGTCAATTATGAAGTAAAAATAGGATAGGTTGTTGGATAAAGAAAAAGGAAAGTTGTACACTAGCATAGCACTTCTTTGTAAAATTCTCCGCATGTGCTCGACTTGCAGAATGCAGATGTTGATTGGTAAAGTTTATTTGTGAGGTGTTAAAATGCCTAGTTGTCAAATCTTTGAAATTTTAATTTTTTGAATCGAGAATCGAATGGAAGTACAATTTTTCAAAATTAATTAAAAATAAATACATATGTATTTATGCATATATTTTCATTAATTTTATGAAAAATACTAATATTTAATTGCACATAATGTATTTATATAAATTTCAGTTCTAAATCATTTACTATACGCAAAATGAAAGAGACCTGTTGACTTGTATAAGAAGTATTAACATTTAAAATTTAAAATAAAAATAAAATAAAATTATCAAGCCATTAACATTTCCTATCCAAGTCTATATTTATTCATTATTATTTTTAAACTCAAGCCTTCCATTATCTTCATCTTCGATAATTATATTTTCTTGCTCTATTTTTTTTTTCTACGTTAAAGAGAATTGTTGGACATGAGAATCAACTCGAACCGTAAGATTCGAATCGCATGAATCATAATATTTATGATTAATTCCAATGCATTTATAAAATTCAAATTGTTTGAATCTTTAAGATTTTAATAAAGTCATTTAAAATGAAAGGACTTTATAATATTAGTATATTTAGATAAGCTTGTTGGGCATGGCAAAAACTACCTTTGTATTTATTTAAATTTTCTTTATTGTCTTCACATAAGCTAAAGCTCTGTTCAAAAAACGCATCTCGTCCTATTCACACTAGCTGATGGAACAAGTATCTTTTAGTATATTCTTTCTTACCTTTACAATCGAAAGTATTTTATTTTTTAAGATGAATAGATTATTTGTTATTTTAATATTTATATAAACAAATATTTATTTATAAACAAGGGAAGGGGTTTAATTTGAAGGAAAATGTTAACCTGGGTCTTACAAAAATAATATTTTATTAATTAAATTCAGTATTATTTGAAATTAAAGTGTTATTGTAATTAAAATTAAAATTCAGCATATTAGAAAAAGAAATTTAGATTTATGGTACAATTAAAACTATATGCAAAGTTTGGGGTATTTTAATGATTTAGCCTGCATTTTTTTTTCCATTTTAATTCAGGATTCTTATATGGTTAACTAATGAAGGATAATCTTGCTTTTCATTTCTTGCAAAGAAAAAAAGTAAAAAAGAAAAAAGAATGCCTAATTAATTAGCTCATGCTTGTACACTTTTGGCTTAGAACTTAGGAGCCATTCTGATTCCATATTTTACAACTTATAAGCCATTCTGATTGCAAATTTACAGTTAACCATGGGAACATAATTTTATATTTAAGGGTTTGTTCGGTAAAATTAGCTATTTTGATAACTATTAGTTGTTTTAATAGCGTTTAGCTGTTAGCTATTTAAACTAAAAGCTAAACATTAGATGAGTTAGCTTTTTATAAAATGTTACTTCAATCTCTAAAAGCTAGTTCAAATGCTATGTTATTAAACGTTATAAAAAATAAGCGTTTAGTGTTTTGATCAGTCAAAACATTAAAAGCTAATTGAACGTTGTAAAAAATATCGTTTAGTGTTTTGATCAGTCAAAACGTTAAAAGCTACGTGCCGAACGCAACTTAAATGTTTTAGTTTTATATCGTAAAAGACAAGTCTTTAAGATTGAATCTCTAGTAAACCTGTAATTTATCTATATGGTTAAGTTAATTTGGCTATGATCGGAAGTTTAATGCAAGATGTTTTAGGCTTCCTTTGGTGAGGAAAGGAAAGAAAAAAAAAATGAAAGAAAAAAATAATAGAGGAAAACAATAAGGAATTGTCAATTTTCTTTTTATAGTTATTTTTCACCTTTATGTTTGGATATAATGGAGAAAATAAAATAAATTATATTTTCCTTTATTTGGAAAAATAAAATTTTAGAGGAAAAAATATTATTTAATTAAAATTTTTGCTGTGAGAATTATTTAAGGTGTTAAGCAGATTAAATTATAAAAGAAAACGAAGGGTCGTGACTTGCGACATGAGTTGGAGAGCAGCTTTAGTGAACGCTCAATTAGCACTAAAATCGCAAGATGTCCAATTTAGTGGGAAAAAAAAAATTTTGGCTTAATTTAAGAAACAGGATTTTGAGTTTATAAGTAATTTATTTTTTAATAAAAAATAATAAAATATTAAATTGCTGATACTTAAAATATTTTTAAGATGCATCACCTTTTCATATATAGAAAAGCATAATAATAATAAATAAATAAAAACAGTTTTCAATTTTCAATTTTCACTATTAGTTTTTGCATTTCATTATTTTAAAATTTGAAAATTAATTATTCTATTATTTTATACAAAATAAAGTAAATCGATCATAAATTCAAAATTTATGTCCTGAACTGATCTAAAAGTTACTCCCATAGTTTCAACTTTCAAGTGTCACCTTAACTAATAAAGAAAACATTGATTATTTTTTTAAAACTTATTTTTGCCCGCTGATGTTTGATTACTGTTAATTAATTTAGTAAAATTAAGTAATAGTTATTGTTAAAATATAAAAAAAAGATTATTAAATGTATGTATATTATTATATAATATTATAAAAATTTATTAGTAGACTAGCAACAGTAGTTTTCTTCTAGAAGAAGTGGTGGTCGTGCCAAAATCAGTTTAATCTTTAGCTCTAGTTCGAAGAAGTTTAATGAGCGGCCTAAGTTAATTAATCACAACGTCAGTTGCTAACTAACACTAACTATAATTAAACCATTATAATACACGCACATTAAATTAATTTAAAGTTAATCAAACTAAAATTGAGAAAAGGAAAAAAAAAAAAAAGAAAAGAAAAAAAAAAGTAGTGAAAGGAAGGTGTTTAATCATCAAGAGCTCTCTTTTTGTCAATAATATTTTTATTTCAGTTTAATTATGTGCTTATATAGATATATATATATATATATATATATATATATATTATTCACTGTGACCGACTATTTAACAAGACACCTACTTTCTCTGCTACAATTCCAACTTTGTGGTTACTGTCACCTTGGGTCAAAGAGGAACACACTGCTGCTAATTCCTTGTTCTCTTCTTCCTTTTTTAATTTAACCTTTATCTGATAGTCAAATAGTTAAACACTTCTTCTAGAAGTCGTAACTGCGCAGTGCATGTCATGTCTTTCTTCATTAATTTGCAATATTCATGTTCCATCAATTAGTAGAAAGAAGGTACTTCAAGTAAGTACAGTTATCCGCAGATTAGCTAAAGTCCCCCAGACCATCTATTTATAATCAATACTATCAGACTTTAATGCAGAAAGAATCATTCTCTCTATTTTTTTTCCTTCAATTCATCAGGATTAATAATGGCAACCATCTCTTTTTCTGTCTCTCAACCACACGTTCATCATCTTGGTCACCAAGATCTCATTTCTAACCCTGATCTTCACCAATCCCAGGATCATCAGTCCAAATCTGATGATCACAAAATAACCATCAACGCCGATTCTTTTTCATCTTCCCTGTCGAACCGATCATCCTCTTCATCGAAGATATTTTCAATATCATCAACGGTGCCTGAAGAACCCGAACATGCACATCCATTGAGTTTCAGGGTCAATCACCCAGAAATTGCGTCTGGGAACTCAAGCAGGTCTAATAAAAATCTAAATGATTTGCACCAAATAGCTCGTACAGCATCATTTCATCCAATAATAGAAAATCTTAGAGAAATGGAAATGGGTAGGCACGTGCTCGTAGTAGCAGTTCCCATGACAGTGGGCCTATTTTCTATATACAATCCAGCCAATGCATCTTTACTGACGCGCTTGATCGCAGTTGCACTAGCAGTCGGCTTCGTCGGAATCTGGAATGGCGTGCTGATGCGAAGAACATGCAATGAAATGTCTAATGTGGTAGAATTGCTCGGTATTGCTTTCATGTTATTAGCTTTCTTTGGAATTATAGCTTGCTTTTTACAAGATTGGAAATTTGTTTGGATCCCTTTTACTTGTTGGGTTCTATGTTTAGTTCCATTCATAGTAGCTTTCTGTAACAGGGAAGCAACTTAAAATGATAGGGACAATCATGGCTGTCGCACCATATCTTAGTTCAATTTTCTTTTCTTGTAAATTAATCCTTTACATATTTGTAGAAAATTAATATGGGTTCTTCTTGTATAATATTTGATATACGAGGGATATAGTTACTGTTTTCAAATTTATTATTTTCATTGCAAATGTTATTGGAATTCAGGATTCACCAGCTTCATAGTTCAAGATTGTAAGTCATATAGTAAAGAGAGAAGTATATTATTATTACTATTTATGTGACTTCCCTGCAATGCATGGACTGGTCTTATTTCTTCTTGGTTAAGATAATGTCAATTCATGACATTTAATTAATTTGCAGGCTTAATAACAGCCACGTGGGCACAAGCCCTTAACACATTGTTTGGATATGCATCTTAGGGGACAAAGGAGACTACAATCTTTGTCAGTTTCGCAATGCCATTTGTCATCACCAATAGTTTCATCAGGAGAATCATTTTGTCTTTGTTTGCAAGTGCAATGACCCTTCAAACACTCACGTGTAAATCCTTCTAGACACTTAAAAGATCCGCAGTGAGAATCAGAAAGAAACCCATTTGCTTCATTTACCCTTGACGCCTACATGCCTGCAAAACTAGTAAACAATTTCCATTATCTTGTTGAAACTGAACTAGTGATAGAATTGCAAAAGTATATATAAAAAATGACCAAAATTAAAGACATATTTGTATTAACTTGAATTTAGAGTTAAAAAGAGAATACATACAATAGGATGCGATGAATCTAACTAGTAATGCCATCTTAAGATAAGCTTTCTCCATCTTGTTTATTTCCTTCTTCAGGTATTCCTCTGTTGCTCACTAACTTTTATTGATTGCTTGTGTTGTGTGTTTTTGAACCTCAAGCTAGCTAATATTAATAGTGCAGAGACATGCTGGCTCCAGCCTTCGAAACTAATGCAACTAAATATTAAAGATTACATCGAACTAGATATTGGAATTATTATTCCTGTTAGATGCAATCATGTTTTGACCTTACCTTTATCAGGGTAAGATCTACAGTATGTCATAAAGTGGCAGGAAATTCTAGTAAATCTTGTTTTTAGATTCTCATATAATACTCAAGTTTTTTCCTTCTCAAAAAATTATTGAACTTTCCAAAATTTGTCAAATTGCTTTTGCTAATAGATTTCCTGACATTACTATCCAATCCTTATTAGGGCAAACTACAAGATTATTCATTAGATCTGGCAATGAGTTTGATTCCACTCCGAAAAATTAGTTCTGAATTAATGGTTCATTAAAGTGGAACTATTGATTGTTTGACTAAAATATATTTTAGAACAGATGAATAACATTAAGCATTAACTCAAATTCGCATTTTTTTTTTATTCAAAACAAATAAATTCTACAAAATTTTATAGAAATTATTTATAAATTAAAATTTTTATGTTTAGGGTGAAAATAAAGATTCAATTTAATAAATTCAATCACATGGCATGAATATAACTAAATCAAAATAAGTTAAATTTCCAAATGAATTCAAATTTTGTTACAAAATTACCCCCTTCTTTCTATAAACAAAACTCCTCCACCAATTTCTCTTTTATGACATCTCCATCTTCAAAAACTAAACTATTAAAAGTATTCCATACTTCCATTCCCAGGCCTGCTTATGATTTTAAGCTACCTCCCTCCTTTTATGCCTTCTGTTATCTATCGTCCACCTCTCAATCCCTTCAATCTTTGTTGTCCAAGAAACACTTCTCTATCTCTTCCCTCCCTGTTTGTACTTTTTTTTTTTTTAGATTTTTATTCTTATTTATAGTGTTTAGTCTAAGGTTTTAACGTGAGAAATAAGGAAAGAAAGTCTGTTTAGCAAGTCTCAAAGAATAGCACAAAATTAAAGTTTTTAACCAAAAACGCGTCTGTAACGAGTGGAGTAAACCACCAAAGGAGTGAAGGTAGGACAATTACCTTGGAGGAGTCAAAAAAAACTTTTTTTTTTTTTAACTTTTAAGTGGCCAAATATAATTTTTCACAAGGAATTTCTTTTTTTCTTTTTTTCTTTAATTTCTTGAGCTTCGTTAAGCTCCGCCCCTGCCACCTATGACATCTTCCAAGGTAGGATGTCTGAGTCAAATTGTGATGAATGTCTAAGCTATAGCATGAGGACTGTATTTGTCTATATTCGATCTATAGCCTCGTTCATAGATAAAAATGAAAATAAAAACTTTTTAAAAATTGTCCTCTCTTTTTTTTTTTACCTGAATAGAAATATAACATTTTAACAAAAAATCTTATAAGTCTAAGCAAATCAATCCGGTGGCATATAGGCTTGTGGGATGAATATAATTAAATCAAATTATAATCAAAATAAGTTAAATTTCCAAATGAATTCAAATCGCTGCATAGCTTTTAATACTCATCAGTAAACAAAATTATCATTTTTTGTTTTAGCCAATTCATCTATGAGCTTTTTAACTAATATTATGTATTGTACAAAACAAGTTTTCAAAATATTATGAATTTAAACTGATCTTATTTCTTATTGATATAATGTGATTTCATGACATTCAATTCGCTGGCTTAATAAAAATTTTCTAAAATTTTCTAAGTCATTTACTATACACGAAATGAAAGAGACCCATAGACTTGCGTATCAAATATTAATTTCAAAGTGTCAAACTATGAAGTTAAATTTCAAAATAAAAATAAAATAAAATAAAATTATCAAAGCCATTAACATTTCCTATCCAAATCCATATTTATTCATTATTATTTCTAAACTCAAGCCTTCCATTATCTCCATCTTCTAATATAATTATATTTTCTTGCTATATTTTTTTTTTCTACGTTGAAGAAAATTATGGGACATGAGCATCAACTTAAATCGTAAGATTCAAATCGCATGAATCATAATATTCATGATTAATTCCAATTCATCTATAAAATTCTCAAGATTTTAATAAGGTCATTTAAGAACAAAGGATTTTATTATATTAGTATATTTTGATAAGATTTTTGGGCATGCCAAAACTGACTTTCTATTTATTTAAATTTTCTTTATTCTCTTCACAACCTGACCGTTTGTTGTTCTTAATTAATTATAACTCTGTAAACTTGTCAACGAGGTGACGTTGGGTTGATTCGTACTTGATGAAGTTAGCATCGAGTGATGTCATAAATCAGCAAATTTGTTTCCATAGTTTTTAGTTTGAAAAGATAACATCTATAGGAAATATTTACCTACTCCTAATATTTTTAATTTGTTTCCATTGTCTTTAGTTTGGCCACTTGGATAGCTATTTGACTTCATGAGTCAACATACTTGGCCATAAATTTAGAAGATTCTTTTAGTATATTCTTTCTTACCTTTACAATTTTTTAAGATGAATAGATTTTTTTTTATTTTAATGTTTATATAAATAAATATTTATTTATAAACAAGGGAACGAGTTTAATTTGAAGGAATATGTTAATCTGGGTCTTAATAAAATAATACTTTATTGATTAAATTTGATATAATTTGAAATTAGAGTGCTATTGTAATTAAAATTAAAATTCAAGATATTAGGAGAAGATATTTAAATTTATGGTACAATTAAAACTAACTGCAAAGTTTAGGGTATTTTTAATGATTTAGCCTGCAGTTTTTTCCATTTTAATTCAGGATTCTTATATGGTTAACTAATGATGGATGATCTTGCTTTTCATTTCTTGCAAAGAAAAAAAAGTGAAAAAGAAAAAAGAATGCCTAATTAATTAGCCTAGGCTTGTACACTTATGGCTTAGAACTTAGGAGCCATTCTGATTACATAATTTTTACAACTTGTAAGCCATTCTGATTGCAAATTTACATTTAACCATGGGAATATAATTTTATGTTTAAGGGTTTCTTCGACAAAATTAGCTATTTAAATTAAAAGCTAAACATTAGATGAGTTAACTTTTTATAAAATGCTACTTTAATATTTAAAAGCTAGTTCAAACGCTATGTTATTGAACACTATAAAAAATAGCGTTTAGTGTTTTGATCAGTCAAAACACTGAAAGCTACTTGCTGAACACAACTTAAACGTTTTAATTTTATATTGTAAAAGACAAGTCTTTAAGATTGAATCTCTAGAAACCTGTAATTTATCTATATGGTTAAGTTAATTTGGCTATGATTGGAAGTTCCAGTGCAAGATGTTTTAGGCTTCCTTTGGAGAGGAAAGGATGGAAAAAAAAAAA
>NC_143160.1:7742613-7750113 GCF_041381405.1 Jatropha curcas
ACACCCGCATATGCCAACTGGTTCTTTACCCCATGATGATACTAGATTCTGCAAAGATTGGCGTCCGATGATGGCCCCTGCTGGAATAAATATTGTTGTTGCTTTCTCTGTCTTCTTTTCTTTTTTTTCTAGTTTCTTGTATTCCCGGGCCATGGGCTCCCAGTAATGTATCTCCTTTCTTTGAATTAATGAATCCGATGGTTCTGCCTTTATTAATTTCCGCTTTCTGCATACAAAGACAACAAAAGACAATAAAACTTTTCTTTCGAAATTATTTGTTGCGTTAATCATTTGGGCCTCCTGCCCCTGGGTTAATAAAGAAATGCTCATAAAAAAATGAATCATTATTTAAAGACAGAAGCTTTACACTAGGAAACAAAAAGAATGGGGTGACTATTTTATTACCTGCACAGATCAAACAAAAACAGTATATGCAACTTCTTTGTGTATGCATGAACCTACATGAGTACTAAGGTTTTACTCATGGTTTTATTGATCCTTCCAAGGAAATCACTAAGAAGATGGTGTTCGTTCTCCTGATCAATGTTTTAAAACAATTCAATACTTAGGCAGGACCAACAGCCAGAATGTTTTTGAACTAGTCCATCTTGATCAGATAAGCAGAGAGGAAGGTCTTGTATTTTTTAACCATGTCCCCGAAACAGAAGGAAGAAAGATTTTGAAATTCAGACCCTTTATTAATCTTACTTCTATCTTACTTCTTTTCAACATTATACAGAAGTTAAGAACTTTTATTTTAATACAATGGTCATTCATCCTAACTATTCATTTATCTATTCTCCTTCAAGTCAAGTTGATGACATTGAGCAACTAATCACAAATCTGTCACGAACGCATGGCATAGATTTCACATTTAAACTAAGCACCACGCGTTAATCCCAAAATCTTTATTATCATTTATTATTTTTTATGCTCTAACTTTTGCCTAGGCCGCCCTTTCGGGTTTTCAACCTAGCGAGCCCATTTCTTGCCTGAGCCGCCCTTTCGGGTTTTCGACTTACCCCCCCTTTTTTTTTTTTTTTAAACCGAAATCATCATTTCAGATATAGAATCTCTTCATTTGATCCTGATTGACAATCCGATTGACAGGCTTCCCTTCCATGGTGATTAATTCAGCGGCACCTTTAGCTAGTAACTTTCTAACTCTGAATGGTCCGTGCCAGTTGGGTTTGAATTTCCCACCAGGATGATTCTGGGCTTCGTGATCCAACAATCTGATCAACACCAAATCTCCATTTTTTTAAAGCCCTCGGATGAACTCGTTTGTTGTGGAAACGAGCAATTCTTCTCTTTCTTATCTGATCCTGGAATCGAGCATTCAATCTTCTTCCATCTAAAAGTGCCAAATTCTCATATCTTTTCTTAACCCATTCTTCCTCGGTTAGACCAACTTCTACAAGAACCCTGAGAGATTTCTTTTCGAGTTCTATCGGTAACACTGCCTCCATCCCATATACAAGTTCAAAAGGAGAAGCTCCATTTACTGATTTGAAGGTAGTGCGATGCCCCCAGAGCGCGAAAGGAAGCTTCTCGGCCCAGCTTCTGTATCTTTCGCACATCTTAGACATGATTCTTTTAATCTCCTTATTCGCAGCTTCTACTGCACCATTAGCCTGAGGGCGATAAGGAGAAGAATGGTGATGCTCAACCTTATATCTATAAAGCAATTGACCGACATCTGCCTGAAAATGAGAACCATTATCTGTAACTATGTGATGGGGAACACCATAGCGACAGAAAATGTTCTGTTCAATGAATCTAGCCACATGTTTGGCGGTTAAGGTTTTGTAAGATTGAGCCTCGATCCATCTAGAAAAATAGTCCACTGCAACCAATATAAACTGATGACCGTTCGATGCTGCTGGCGAGATTTTGTCGATGATGTCTATTCCCCATGCGAAAAAAGGCCAAGAAGGAACTGTCGGATGGAGTTCAATAGTAGGTAAATGGCTTTTATTATCATGATATTGGCAAGCTTTGCAATGACGTACATAGTAAACACAGTCACCTTCCATCTGCATCCAGAAATAACCTTGCCTCATGATTTTTCTTGCTAAACTCATGCCGCTCAAATGAGTACCACAAACTCCTTCATGAACTTTTCTCATTATGTCTTCTCCTTCCTTTTTACTCACGCACCTTAGCAGCGTCCCGTCCCCAGCTCTTCTATAGAGTTCACCATCGGCCAGTACATAATTCAGAGCCATTTTTCTGAGAACTGCACGGTCTTCTCTCGTTGCATCGTCAGAAAAAGTACCATCTTTCATATACCTCAGAATATCCGTAAACAAGGGTTCTTCCTCCGACTCCACCTGATTCACAAAATGTTCTTGATAACAGGGGATATTGGCTGCGGTAATGATAAATGGCTTTTTCGGCACTTTACTCAAATCCTGCCAAGCTGATGCTAAGTTTGCCAAGGCATCCGGAATTCTATTGTAGGTTCTTCCTATATGAGTGAAAGTGATCTTATCGAAAAGTATTGCCTTCTTCAACAAGTATTCAACATAGGGCTTCAATCTCTCTTCTTCTACTTTCCATCTCTCATTGGCGTGTTCAATAACCAATAATGAATCCCCTATCACCTCGACTTCCTTAGCACCGGATGCAAGGAGAGCTTCAATTCCCATGATGCACGCTTCATACTCGGCCATGTTATTAGTGACCGGAAACAACAATCTTTTGCACATGGTTGTGACCTCGCCATTAGGTGCTTCTATAACAATACCAGCTCCGGCTCCATTTCTGTTGGCCGATCCATCGAAGTATAACTTCCAAACTCCTGTTTCAACACTAAGCAAGTGTTCATCCGGAAACTCCAATTCCCATGATTCTTCATCTGTTACAGGGTTTTCTGCCAGGAACTCTGCCACAATCCGACCCTTGACCGTTTTCTTCATTACAAATTCTGCATCCACACTAGACATCTGGATTAACCACTTAGACAGCCGTCCTTCTAGAGTAGGCGTTTTCTGCAGATACTTCATAGGATCAATTTTGGAGACAAAAGTGACCCTGAAGGAATCAAAGTACGGCCTCAACTTCTTTATTGACCATACTACTGTCATACATGTTTTCTCTACCATGTTGTACTTCTCTTCGATAGGTAGTAGCTTCTTGCTAATGTAGTAGATGGCCTTTTCTACTCCAGCAGCGTCCGGTTGAACCAACATTGCCCCCACTCGTACATCCTCTATAGATAAATACAAGATCAGAGGTTCTCCTGGTCTAGGTGGACTCAGTACTGGTGGATTCATCAGATACTTCTTTATGTGTTCAAAGGCTTTCTGGCAGTCCTCATTCCATTTAACTGGCTGATTCTTCCTCAGTAGCTTAAAAATTGGAGCAGAAGTAATGGATAGTCTTGAAATAAACCTGCTAATGTACTGAATTTTGCCCAAGAAGCTCCTCACCTGACGTTCTGTTCTTGGCGGTTCCATATTTTGTCGGGGTCGACCTCAATCCCGTTAGGTCCTACAACAAAACCTAACAATTTCCCTTTCATTACTCCAAATACGCACTTCTTGGGATTGAGTCTCAAGTTATACTGCTTGACCCGTGCAAAGAACTTCTCCAGCATCTCTGCGTGTTCTTCCTGTGTTCTTGTCATGATTACCATGTCATCTACATATACTTCTAACCCTTTATGGATCATATCATGAAATAATGTTGTAGCCATTCTTTGGTATGTTGCCCCGGCGTTCTTCAATCCAAACGGCATCACTTTGTAGCAAAAAGTTCCGAACTCCGTGGTGAAGGCAGTCTTGTGCTTGTCCACTAAGGCCATCAGTATTTGATTGTATCCGGAGAATCCGTCCATGATGGAATAACATCCCATTCCGGCAGCACTGTCGATCAAAACATCTATGTGTGGAAGTGGAAAGTCATCCTTGGGCGAGGCTTTGTTTAGGTCCCTGTAATCAACACAAACCCTTATTCTCCCATCTTTCTTCAACACCGGGACTATATTGGCCAACCATTCCGGATAATGTACTACTTCTAAGAATCCTGCATCCAATTGCTTCTGGACCTCGGCCTTGATCTTATCCTGCCATTCTGGTCTAACCCGTCTTCTCTTCTGCTTCACTGGCTTCATATTTGGATAAGTAGGAATGAAGTGCTCTGCTATTGATCTGTCGATTCCTGGCATGTCAGCGTAGCTCCAGGCAAATACCTCTGAATTTCTCTTGATGCATTCTTGAAGATCTTGTCTAAGTTCAGGTTTAAATTCTGATCCGATTTCGATTATTTTAGGATCTTCTGTGGTGCTTAAGTTAAATGCAAAATTATGCAATGCATTTATGTCAAATATGCGTGTGGTATAATCAATGCCATGAACATGACAATCAGGAAAACAAGAAAACAAATAGTCAAAGTTCACTTCCATTAATTACTTGAAGTGGGCGGAAGCTGATTCTGGGCCCTATCTTGGGCAAGGGCAACAGCTATTATCTCAGTGATGGTCCTTATCTGGGCTGGAGAGAAACCTGACTCATTCACAATATTATCACCCATCTCAACTAAATCTGAATCAAAAACCGAATCCGGCGAATTTGAACGATTCACAGGACTAGTTGGAGCAGACTCGGGGATTGGGGACACTCTGACCAAACGTTGACCAGGGCGTCGGTGCCAAACTCTCGAAGTGATTTCCCGGGAAGGATCAATTCTGACTGATAGAGAGAAATACCTGAGTTAAAGTAGGTTCTGCATGTATGCATGGGAAATAGAAGCATATAGAATGAGGAGTGCAATTCTAATGTGCTAATGATCGGTATGGAAGTAAGATCTCGATTTCGACAACTGGACCCAAAATTCGGCATGAATAACATGATAATAACTTATTTTGTATTCAAACATTTATGGCATTATCTGTCGTCAACCGTTCCTTTTGGATTTTACGGTCAACTATTTTCTTTCAAGTCCCTAACTTTTGCCTTGGAATGAAAGAATTTCCAAGCGGGATTTTTTTCTTCATATCCTTACTTTTTGCCTTCGAACATATGGTCCCAAGCAGGATATCATTTTGTTTTGTAATCTCTTGCTCACTTATTTTCAGATAATGCGAGAAATGTGACAATACAAAGGAATCGCAACCCCTTATAATTCCCTTTTCTTTTGAGTATTGATTCACCATAAGTGATTGCATTATATTATTCAAAATGAATTTGAGGTCCAGTCTCAAAATCAAGGTCAAATGTCCATACTGAAAATCAACTCTTATTAATGTATGGCTGAAACAAAAAGTATTACGTGGTGCATGAATGTCACAACATATGTACAATTTATAACAAACAGGGGAACGGGAGTTGGGAAATGCATGCCTTCCAACCTTATTGCTCCCACACACGGATTCCGTTGGTATAAATTCCGACATCTGTTTCCTAGGAATTGGTCTAATCTCGACAACCAACAGGGGGTTTTGAGATTGACGATACAAACTCTCGGAAATGAATGCGGCATAACAACAGCAGACAGAATCGGGTGTACCTTAGAGGAAGTAACTAAGGTTTTTCAACTATATGCATTGGCTTCAGTCTTATTGGGCTTAACAAAGTCTGGGTTCCGCAAACAGGATTCGGGCTTTGTTGGGCCTACTCCTTTTGACGCACCTTTAAGGTACTAGGCTTGCGGTTGGTAGTAATGTTAATTCTCGGATGGATGCACCTAAATCGCATGATTTAGGCTAGATCCACCATCAAACTTAACACCAGTACCGAAGGGTAGCATGGGTAGAATGAGGTGAGAAGAGAGAAATGCGAATGAATGCAAAAATCCTAGAAAGAAAAGGAAAGCAATTAAACATATTCGGACGATTAAATAATTTTCCAACGGCTTTCTAACCAATTTTATTATTATTTTTTTTTTTTAGAAAACATAGGTTTTTAGAGTTAATTCCTAATCACAACCATCTAATTAAAAAATAATCGGGGACTAGTGGTTGTATCCCCAGTGAAGTCGCCAATCTGTTTTCGCCGAAAATCCCCCCGAAGGACCCGAAAACATCTTTTTTTTTTTTCGTGATTTTTGATAAAATGTTTTTGTTTTGGTCGCGGTGCCGATAAATCGGTCTTATAAACAATTTTAAGTCGCCACCCATTGTTTAGAAAATGGGACCATTTTTTAAAAAATGACTTCATTTTAAACCCAATTTTGTTTTAAGGCCAAATATTTTTAAAGACTGGTCAGACGCACCAATGCGATTCTGGGTAAGGGAATTGGGTACGTCGGCCCGTTGGAAGCCGACGCCCAGAAAAATCGGCCTCTAATATTAACCTATGATTTCTAATTTATTTTAGTTAGAAAAGCCAAATTATTTATTTATTTAAACCCAACCCAAAATAAATCTAACCGAGTTCCTATTTGGAAAATTATTTAACCGTCCCAAACAAATCTAATTATCACATAGCAATCATTCAAATTAAAGCAATTAAACCAAATGAATAAAAAGACCCGCTCTTGCCTTATGGTTCAAGGCGGGCGACAAACCGAATCAAAAATATTAAATGGAATAAATAAAAGACCCGCTCTTGTCTTATGGTTAAAGGCGGGTAACAAACCGAAGAATAAATAAAATAAATGAAGACCCGCTCTTGCCTTATGGTTAAAGGCGGGTAACAAACCGGATCTAAATATATATAAATCAAATTAAAAATTAAATCCATAAACCAATAAAAATAAACCATACATAATTATTATTTAATATCTAAAGCACATTTTAATTTTTTTGTTTTTAGTTTAATTTCATTTTTTCATTTAACCAAAAATAATAAAATTCACACAATAAATATATATAATCACATTTTTAATATTTTAAGCTCAATTAAATTACAATATGTTCATAATTGATTTACTGAGGAAATTAAACTTTATTTTCGTGCAAAATTTGTTATTTTTGTATTTTTTATTTCTGGAAAATCGGGTGAATAGTGTGTGAATAGTGTCTAAACAGTGCGTGAATAGTGTGTGAACAGTGAATCTTTTTTTTTTTGAAGAATTAATAACACTGCATATTTTTTGGTCCAGAATTTATTTTTGAATATTTTTTTATTTAATTTCTTGTTCAAATATAATTTAAGGACATATAAAATAGCCAAATATTAACAGAATATGATTTAAAGAAGCTTAAATTATTAAAATCACAGGAACATATAAAAATATGAAAATATGTAAAAGATACAAAAATGTTAAGAGAATTACCTGATCCTCAGATTAGGGATTATGAATGGATCGGATCTGCCAGAAGCTTTGTGTCCAAGGGTTTAAATGTGTTTTCTTTATATTTATTTTTTTTTATGATTTGATTCACCTAATATTAATATCTAATAGCAATTTTCCTTCAAATTAACTCACAAGAGTGTTTGAAGGAAAATATAGCTACAGAGTATTTTTAGGATTTTTTTTTCGATTGTGTAGTAGTGGGTATAGAGAGTGAAGAAGTGTGGTGAAGAGGTAGTGTGTGTGCGTCCGGGCGGGTGT
>NC_143160.1:10001803-10151106 GCF_041381405.1 Jatropha curcas
CCTCCCAGGCTGGGCGGCTGCTGCCGCGTTCCCGGCGGCCGGAGTCGCCGTGGCCGGCGTCCGGCTCCGCCGTGGCCGGCGGCAAGCGCGGCCGTGGCCGATGTGGACACCGTGCCTCGCTCTGGGGGCCTTTTTGGGAGTTCCGGACCTCTGAAAAATATTCCGGGACCTGTTCCGCGATCCTCGCGACATTCCGGACGTTTTAAGTACCATATTGACATATTTTCGATGAACTTCTGAAATAGCCTTCGGTCCGGCCGGACTGTTTGCAGTCCGGGAAAACAGGCTTTCTGAGCCTCAAAATTTGGGTATTCACACAAATTCTTGTAAAAGAAGAATCCATCTAATTAGTCTTGGCTTTGCTTCCTTCTTTGCTAAGAGAAACTTTAAAGCTGCATGATCAGAAAAAACAATCACTTTAGAATTAAGCAAGTATGACCGGAATTTATCTAAAGCAAAAACAATAGCTAAGAACTCTTTTTCAGTTGTGGAGTAATTGCGTTGTGCAGAGTTCAATGTCCTGGATGCATAATAAATCACATGAAAAAGCTTTTCCTCACGCTGCCCTAAAACAGCCCCCACCGCATAATTACTTGCATCGCACATAATTTCAAATGGTATAGACCATTTAGGAGCTTGAATAATAGGAGGTGTCGTCAGTGCTGACTTTAACTTGTTAAAAGCCTCCTTACATTCTTCATAAAACTCAAATTTAACATCCTGCTGCAGTAGTCTAGATAAAGGTACTGCTATCTTGGAAAAATTCTTAATAAACCTTCGATAGAAACCTGCATGACCAAGGAAGGAACGAAATTCCCTCACAGTTGTGGGGTATGGTAAATTCACAATTAAATCAACCTTTGACTTGTCTACCTCAATACCTCTATTAGAAACAACATGCCCTAAAACAATTCCTTGGTCTACCATAAGGTGGCACTTCTCATAATTCAAAACCAGATTTTTCTCAATGCATCGTTCAAGAACAGAATTTAAATTATGTAAACATGCATCAAATGAATCACCATACACTGTAAAATCATCCATGAAAACTTCAATGCAATTATCAATAAAATCTGAGAATATGCTGACCATACATCTCTGAAATGTTGCCGGTGCATTACAAAGTCCAAAGGGCATTCTTCTAAATGCAAAAGTTCCAAAAGGACAAGTGAAGGTAGTCTTCTCTTGATCCTCTGGTGCTATCACAACTTGATTATACCCCGAAAAACCATCAAGAAAGCAGAAGTAAAACTTACCTGCTAACCGCTCAAGCATCTGATCAATGAATGGCAGTGGGAAGGGGTCCTTTCTAGTTGAAAAGTTTAACTTGCGGTAGTCTATGCACATACGCCATCCACTCTGAATCCGTGTTGGAACCAGCTCATTATCTTGATTTGCTACAACCGTACCTCTTGATTTCTTTGGCACGACTTGAACTGGACTTACCCATTTACTATTTGAAATTGGGTAAATCACCCCAGCATCTAATAGCTTCAAAATCTCCTTCTTCACAACTTCCATCATCAGTGGGTTCAGCCTCCTTTGAGCTTCTCTACTTGGCTTAGCATCATCTTCTAACAAAATCCTATGCATACACACCGATGGGCTTATACCTTTGATGTCAGCCAATGTCCATCCAATTGCTTCCTTATGTATTCTTAGAACTCTTGTCAACCTTTCTTCTTCAATCTTAGTTAACTTACTTGAAATGATAACTGGAAGTGTATCATTATCTCCCAAGTAAATATACTTCAAATGCTCCAGTAATGGTTTGAGTTCAAGAACTGGTGCATCTATAATAGAAGGCAAAAATTTTGTATGATTAGGTAAATCAATCCTAGAAACCTTGTACCTTTTTGGAACTAATGGTAATGACTGCAATTCCATTACTGCATCTTGAATTTCTGCACTTAAGGGCTGGTTTGTACTTTCTTCATAAATTCCTTGACTAATCACTACTTCTAACTCATCCTCCTTGCTCAACTCAACGACATTCTGCACACATGAATCAATTACATCAAGAGAAAACACAGAATGCTCATCAACAGGATGTTTCATAGCATCAAAAATATTAAATTTAACTACTTCCTCATCAAATTCCATGGTTAAAGTGCCAGCATCCACATCAATTTTAGTCTTGGCAGTTTTTAAGAAAGGTCTACCAAATAAAATCAATGCAGAATTTGATGTGGAAACACTTTCCCCCATATCCAAAATATAAAAATCTGCCGGAAAAATTAATTGTCCAACCTGCACCAAAACATCCTCAACTACACCCATCGGGTACGCATTAGAACGATCAGCCAATTGAATAATAACACTAGTTTCCTTCAAAGCATTTAAATTCAAAGTTTGAAAAACAGAATGCGACATGACATTAATAGATGCTCCCAAATCTGCCATTGCTTTCTCAATTTTAGAATCACCTATTCTACATGGGATAGAAAACGAACCTGGATCCTTACACTTTGGAGGTAATTTTCTTTGAATGAATGCCGACACATTTTCCCCAACGGTAACTTTTTCATTATTTCTAAACTTTCGCTTTGTAGTACATAATTCCTTAAGGAATTTAGCATACCTGGGAATTTGCTTGATTGCATCAAGTAACGGTATATTAACCTCTACCTTCCTGAACATCTCCAAAATCTCTTTCTCTTGTTCTTCCTTCCTTGTCTTGGCCAACCTACTAGGAAATGGAGGAGGAACAACAAAATTATTAGCATCATTAAGTTTAGAATTTACCTCAACTTCAGGAATATCAGAATCCTTTGAACCTTGCTTGTGCTTCTTTGTTGACTCTTTTACAACCTGATTATTAACTTCTCTCCCACTTCGCAAAAGTATAGCACTAGCATTTTCTTTAGGATTAATCACAGATTGCGATGGAAGCTTACCAGAATTTTGAGCTTCAAGTTTGCTCACAGATGAAGCTAACTGACCAATCTGCTTCTCTATATTATGAATACTAGTCCTAGTTTCCTGCTGAAACTGTTGTGTATTAGTAGCCAAAGCTTTAACAATATCATCAAGTGATATACCTTGATTTTGAGAGGAAGAAGATGGTTGATTCACTTGTGGTCTTTGCTGTTGGTAGTGATTTTGCATTGGCTGATTCCCATAACTCAAATTCGGATGGTCTCGCCATCCCGGATTGTAAGAATTAGAATAGGGATCATACATGCGTTGTTGCTGCCCAAAATTTCCTACTGCATTGGCTTGCTGCACTAGTTCATCCTCTTGAAGTGTAGGACACATATCAGTAGCATGACCAGGAACCATGCAAATTCCACATGTTTTAACAGCTTGCATATTTCCTACAGCAATTTGTCTAACCAAAGAAGTTAAATCTGAAATTTGTTTCTCGAGATTAGACGTACTTACCTCATTAACCTTCTTAGACGTGTGATCCACTCTCATTCCAAACTGCTGGGAATTTGCTGCCATGTTAGCAATTAATCTTTTTGCATCTTCCGGTGTCTTGTCAACTAAAGCACCTCCACTAGCATATTTCGATCCATCGGCATAAGTCCCTCATAAAAATATTGGATCAACAGCTGCTCAGTAATTTGATGATGGGGACAGCTTGCACAAAGTTTCTTAAACCGCTCCCAATACTCATATAAACTCTCTTCACTATATTGCTGAATGCCACAAATGTCTTTCCTTATGTTGGCAGCCCGAGATGCAGGAAAATACTTCTCTAAAAATATTCGCTTCATCTCATTCCATGAATTAATCGATCCAGAAGGAAGGTAATACAACCAGTCCTTAGCTTTGTCTTCCAATGAGAAAGGGAAAGCTCGAAGCTTAATTTGCTCTTCTGAAACTCCTTGAGGCTTCATGCTAGAACACACCACATGGAACTCCTTCAAATGTTTATGCGGATCCTCACCTGAAAGTCTATGAAATTTAGGCAACAAATAGATTAGACCAGATTTTAATTCAAAAGCAACATCTAAAGTAGGAAATTGAATGCACAAAGGTTGCTGATTTAGGTCAGGTGTAGCCAATTCTTTCAAGGTTCTAGCAGCCATGGTATCAATTTCAGATTCTGAATCTGAAATTGATTCCCTCGGAGAATTGTTTGAACTATCAGTAATCGTCCGTTCAGATGAGGCTTGACTCAAATTAGCTTGTTTAGCTTTTTTAGCTAATTTTCTCAAACGTTTAGCTGTTTTTTCTACTTCAGGATCAAAAATAATTTCACCAGATTGAGAACTTCTTGTCATAAACCAAATGACTTCAATTCTACAAATTTTACCAAAAACCCGAAACCACAACACTACACAAAGGTAAGAAAACTATTTTAACAAAATAAAAACACAAAATATAATAATCTTTCAGTCCCCAGCAACGGCGCCAAAAATTTAATGTTTGTCGGTTTCACCAAATTTAAATTACTGAATTTAACTGTAGAAGTGGTGAATTCAGGTCGAACCTTAGAGACTGAAATCTTAATTTTTGTGTTTAAAAAGAAGGGGGGGTTTGTTTGTGAAAAAAAATCAACTTAACAGTTCAAAAAGAAAATTAATTAATTAAACTAAAGTAGTAATGCAAATTGATGAAAACCAATTCAAGGTGATTTCTAATCCAATGCACAATTGATCACAGACAACTTATGATTTAATTACTCTTTGAATACTTAACTGAAATTTACCAAAAAACATGATAAATTCCCAAAACTCCCCTATTTCGTTAACTTAAGCCCAGCACCCTCATTAACTCTAATTATTAAACGATCGGGTATTAAGCAATCCCTTTCAATTTAATAAAAGCATTAAGAATCAGGAAGTAGTTAAACTTGAACAACAATTTATAAAGCATAAACCATTTAATTCAACCCTATTGTCTCTATAGATTATTACTGAAAACCTGAAATATAATCAGTAATATCTAATTGCTACTAACATTCAAACTTTCATAACAATTACGGATTATGAAATCTGAAATAGCACTTAATCCTACCAAACAATTCACTAATAGGCCTTTTTAGCAAAGAATTCAATAGAATCAACTCAATAAGAACAAGAAACAACAAATATTCAAGAAGAAACTACTCATTTAAAACCCAAGTCTCACAAAAGTGCAAGGATGATAAATCCCTTGAATTGATGTAAAGAAATTAGCCACTCATAATCATGGCTTCCAATCACCAAAACAAAGAATAAAGAACAAAAACCTAGATTAATAGATGAATTAAGAGAAGAAAAATGTGCCTCCTAGCTGCTGTAGAATCACTCCTTATATAACACCTCCAAAAGGAAAAAGAATCCCTAATCAATTGGGAAATTCAAAAGCAGTAAACAGAAAATATTTGTTGTTCTGATTTCTCCCCTGTTTTTCAGCATCTTCCTCTTCGAATCTGATTCTGACTTCTTCAACAAACTTGCAGATCTCCTTCTCATCTTTCTAACGAACTAAGGTTCGCCAAAACGGACACTCACAGCAGAAGATACGACCTAAAAACCAGATCAGGTTGAAGCAGATATTTCTGCTCAAAACGTTAATCTTCTATGACGTTTTTGAAGACCAAAACGACTTCATTTCATTTAATTGTCTTCTCAAAAACTGTAGGGCTGTCTTCTAAGAATTCAATGGGCCTGGGCTGAGTTAGTTTGGACACTTGGAACTCCAGATATGAAGTCCACAACAGAACAGGTTGTGCTCAGTTATACAGCACATAGCTTCAAAATTCAGAGCTGAATTTGATCAATATTGAGACTGAATTAGCTTCTGATTCCTCTTTGACAATTGTAGAACTTTATTTCATCTTTCCAGCGCATCAAACGGAATCCAATTTGAAGGTCTACAACTCCATATATCCCTGAAAAACCGAACAAGGGTCAAGATAAAAAAATGCTGGAATTTTACCAATTTAATTATATTACTCCAAATGCAACTAAAATAATGTCTAATCGGTAAAAATTGTCTAACAAAGTGAATTAAGCACATAAATAACCCAAAAATGCATATGAATATAGACAATAAAAGCACTTGATAATGCACTTATCAGTTGTGCATGCTAATTGATCATTTAGATGAAAACTAAGACAACTTCAATGTGAGCTTTGATAAAAGTAACGATCTTTAAGTTGGCTTTTATCGTTTTGATTAGGTCAAAATTTTATCTCTATCGTTGTAGTATTTGGTGATATAGTTTTTATAATAATTTTTAAAATTTAAAAGAGCTTTTTATAAAATGTTAAACATTATAATTTTGAGTTTCACAGAGATTAATTAATGAATATTTTAATTAATGCTAGGAAAATTATAGTATCAGCAATTATAAGTTACAATAAAATTATTTAAACATGTACATAAAGTTATGAGGATGAAATTGAATTATGATGTAGAGAGAGTCCACTCCACCACTGTCGCGTCCTCATGTCGGTGAATACCAGACCGGCCAGGTGATGAGTAAATGCGTTTTTTGTGGCTGTAAGAGGAAAGTTCTATTTCATGTTGTCAATGTCAAAGCAATCAATCCTTCTCCAATTAGTGCATCTCAGTGATCCTTGCAAACCAAACATCCGATTAATGTTAATTGAAGTGCAATTATGATAACACAATGCAGAATAATTTTCGCATTTTTTTATTATTTAATAGATACTTAATTAATTTAATTAATGTTATAAGTTGAATTATTTGAATAATAATTTAAAATTTGAGGATGCCTCAGTGTTAAAATAATAAAATCATGGATAAAATTATGTATTCAGTCGCTTAGCATTAGACGGTGGTTTTACTACCATTCATCCTATTTTTGTTTTGTTTCTACAGGTTATAAGATTATTGTAATACGAGTATAATTGATCTAAATTTATAAATTAAAGTTTTTAATAAAATAAATTTTATAAATTAAAGTGATTAATATATATAATTTTATAAATTGTTATATTTATAGGTTAAAATAAAGGTCAATAGTATTATAAGATTAAATTAATAAATTTTACAGCTGAATTTATGTATTCAACAAATAAATATTAAATTTTGGGGATGGATGGTCACCGCATGCTTTTTTATGATTGTAGATTAGTGATCAAATCAATCAGACTTGAGATAAAAGAAAAAGAATAACAAGCACAAAAGGAGATGTCCAATGTTGAGAAAAGACGTGGGATGGTACAAGACAAAGGGAGGGAGGCCCATTTGCAGTGTGATTATCAAATACAAAAAACACATTTTTACATTAAAACATTAATTCTTAAGATTTTTTTAATTTTTTTATATGCAAAATAATTTTCACATGGTTAACTATTTAATAGATGTTTAATTGATATAATTTTTCAAATTGAAGTGTTGAATAAAATGATTTTAAAAGTTAAAGTGTTTAATAGATATACGTTTATAAGCTGAAATGTTTAACGGTTAAAAGTAAAAATAGGGGTTGCTTGCCGTGAGGTTAATATAAAATTTCATGATAAAATTATATATTTCACAATGTCAACTTTATCTTTATGGTCCTAATATTTTACCCAGTAATTCCATTTGCAATAAAGTGCCTGTTTTTTTGAGAAATTTAAAAAAATATTTGTTATATGGCTATAAAAGGAGAGTTTTATTTCATGTTGTGAACAAGTTCTTCTGCTACGATAGTTCTTCAATTGATTGTGAAGGTCATGGCAAGCAATTTCCTTCTCCCATTTAATGCTAGAAGGTGAGCAAATTAAATAATAGTTCTTCATATTAGAAGGTTTTAATATCTTCTTCTTCTTCTTCTTCTTTTTTTTATCTGAACCTCCCAACTTTCTACACAATTCAAAAATAGTAAGAGATTTATCAAAATTTATTATTTTAAAAATATTTTTACAAATTTCTCTTTATTCATTAATTTATTATTATTATTATGATTATTATTATAACAAATAAGTTTCATATTATTAGAGATATAGATATATATATAAATTAATTATGTCTGGGTTCTCATGTTCTACAAATGGTTAAATTAATATTTGCTTCCTGAGGCACTAGACAATCTCCTGTCTCTCAAGTTTGGAAAATTAAATTATTAAATTTCTTTAGTTTTTACTATTAATTATAAGGGGGAAAATGCCTAAATAGATTTCGAAAGCTCTAAATTCTTTGAATAACTATATGTGACTATGGTTATGTGAAAAATTTTGAGAGTTTTGAGAACCAAATCCCATTTTGTTAATATATATATGATGATTCTCTCTATTTTCTTTTATAATTAACAGTTAAAATCATAATATTTAAAGCAAAGTTATAATTACATTACTTAGTTCAGTATTTCTTTGAGTAGGGAACAGATATAGTAAGAGAGAAATAATATATATGAGGAAATTTTTTACCTACACGGGTTGACACCAAGTTTTGACCTATTTTGCTATTTTTTTTTCTTTTTTTCCTTATATCCGACACTTGCAAATTGATTATTAGTTAACTAATTATTATTAAGTATTAGCAAATCATTCAAAAAATCCCTAAACTTTGTAGAAGTTTTAATTGTACTCTATATCCAACTTTCTTCTTCCAGATCCTAAATTTCGAATTTGATTACAGTAGCATCTTAATTTCAAATCCTATACAATTTAATAAATAAAATATTACTTTCACTGGACATCTACTCTCTTTTATGGTCAGGTTAGCCAAAAACTCATGGTTGAACAACACCATAATTAATATTGGTTAGGAATTATTCATAAAAAGCCAAGTAAAATAATAAATTTTAATTAGTTATAGATATAGAATATTAGTTTAGGTTCTTGTTTTGCCATTTTTTAAGCATGAAATTTTATTTATACTTATGTTTAAGCATTTTATATGAATAAATAAAAGTATTTTTATGTTTAAGATGAATAAATTATTTTTATTTAATATTTATTTATGTATAAGCAGTGGTGATAGGAAATGAATCTGATTTGGGGAAAAAGTTAAATTGGGTTTCACGAAAATAAAGTTTTATTCATTAAATTTGATACAATTTGAGATTAAGTTATTATTGTAATTAAAGTTAAATATTAGAGTATTAGGAGAACAAAGTTGAATGTAGGGTGCAAATTAAAACCTCTAAACTTTAGAGTTTTTTAACGACTTGCCCAAATTAATGTATCCATTTCTTGAAAACATGAATACTCTAGACTCGAAGGTAAGGTTGCGTTGATAACCGGAGGCGCTACTAGCATCGGTGCATCCATTGTTAGGACTTTCTGCAAACATGGAGCTAAAGTAATAATCGTCGACATTCAAGATGATCTTGGTCAATCACTCTCCAAAGAACTCGGTACCGATAAGGCGATTTTTGTACATTGTGATGTGACAATAGAATCTGACATTGAAAACGCAGTCGATACTGCGATTTTTATTTTCAAAAAACTTGATATAATGGTGAACAACGCTGCGATTGGAGATCCTCGTAAACCAAGCATAGTTGACAATGACATAGCAGATTTTGAGCGAGTTGTTAAGGTGAACCTAATTGGAGTTTTCTTAGGAACCAAACACGCAGCTCGAGTGATGATTCCTGCTCGACAAGGGAGTATAATTACACTAGGCAGCGTTTGCTCAAGTGTAGGTGGTGTGGCATCTCATGCATACACTAGTACAAAGCATGGAGTCGTAGGTCTAGCAAAAAATGCAGCGGCGGAGCTTGGCCGGTTCGGAATTAGGGTGAATTGCTTATCCCCTTATTTTATTGAAACGCCGTTGAGTATGAATTTTTTCAAAATGAAGGAAGATGGAAAGTCTGGTGTTTATTCAAATCTTGAAGGAGTGAAGCTTACAGAAGAAGATGTAGCACAAGCTGCTATATATTTAGGAAGTGATGAGTCTAAGTATGTGAGTGGACATAATTTAGCATTAGATGGTGGTTTTACTACCATCAATCCTGCTTTTGGCTTGTTCTCTAGGTTATAAGGTCATATAGTATTTTTATATATATTCTAATAAATTGTGACTTGTAATTAATAAATAGTATAAGGTTATATAGTAAATTAATACCATTAATCTTGCTTTTAGCTTGTGACGAAATATTGGTAGTTCAAAAAATATTTTCAATTCAAATATTTGGTTTGATTGCCATCAAAAAAAATTTACAAATTCAAATGTGTCTAAATTCAAATTAATATTATTATTTGATTCAAAAATTTAATACATTAAGTTTGTATTGTTTAATTCTAATCTTGGGAAAGAACTTCATACATTAAGACTATGTTTGGTTGAATGCAATCAACCATATAAATGAATGATGATTATATTACATGATTTATGATAATGGTTGAATGATAATGTTTCGATGATTTATGATAATGTAGTTCGTCATGTTTAAAAAGTGTTTTTATATATTTGTTTCATTTAAAGCTCTCAACTTTCTACACAATTCAAAAATATTAAGGCTATATTTAGTTTGATGTAATGCAATTAAAGATATAATGTAATGGAATGTAATCACTATTTCATTACTATGTTTGGTCATATAATTGAAAAAATTTATGGAATGTAACCATCATTCCTTTTTTAAATTTGTTTGTAAATATGTAATGTAATTAGTATACCAGCAACACCACTCTTCCACCACCAACATTGCCACTCTTCCACCACCACTCACCTCCACCGCCACCACAACCACTACTCTATCACCATCACCACCATCATAACCACCACTTCAACACTACCAACTCAAACACCACTCTACCACCACCACATTATTATTAATACAAAAGAAATATTTGAACTAAAAGATATTTTCTATTTATGCTATTAAAGACTTTATATTTATAAATTTATTTGAACTAAAAAATTAAAAGAAAGTAACCAAAGAAATATAATTTTTATTAAGTGGTGTTGGTGATGGAGTGTGGTGACAGCAGTGATAGAGCATTGGTGGAGTGGTGGTGGTGGTGCAATGATGGTGGTGGTATTGGGATGGTGATTGTGGTGGTACAGTGTTGAAGTGGTGGTGCTAGGTTAGTGATAGAGTGGTGGTGGTGGTGGTAAAGGTAGAGGAATGATGGTGATGGTGGAATTTTTATGGTGGTGGTTGAGGTGGTGGTGGGGATGGTGGGGATGGTGGAGTGGTAGTGGAGCAGTTCTGGTATTGGTACAGTTTTTACTGGAGTGATTTGATGTAATTAGTATTATATGTATGAAACGACCCGAAAATTTAATTTCGAAGAATTTTCATTTAAAAACTAAATTTTTTATTTCAACCAATGAGATTATACCAGCTAGTATTTTATTATTGCTAAACTGGACCCGTAACCCAATTCGATTTTTCAAAAACCAAGCGAAAAACTCGAAAACCAAGCAAATTGAGCCAAATCATAGAATTAGACCAAACCGGTTCGAATCGAACCGGAATGGTCTAGAAGCTTTATAATTTTCCTTTCTTTTCTTTTCTTTTTTTTTCTTTTCTTCTTTTCTTTTCTTCTTTTTCCAGCAGCGTCGACCTCACCCCTCCCCTCTCCTTGTGACATCCTACTGAGTCGAGTCTTAGCATAGAGTTGAGTAGTCGAGTTGAGTCGAGTTGAACCAAACCCGGTTGGGGTAGAATGGGTTATTAAGTGGAGTTACTTGATTGAGAGAAAAGATTAAAGCACATGGGTGAGGATTGATTTGCATTAAAAGATCAAGCTTGGGTATTAAGTTGTAGCCTGTTTACAATTGAGGTACCATTTAGAACTTTTACACACAAAGTCATGGATCTTTTAGAGCCTACCCGTGCATACCCATTTCACTTTCCCATTTTCATGTTTATCTTCATCTTCTTCATTTTCTTCCTTTCCTCTTCCACCTTCCTTTCAATTTTAATGGTAGTTAAGCCTTAACTTCAATTTTTCTTCTATACAAGTAAGTAAACCTTCTTGAAGTTCATAATTGAATCATTTGGTGCTATTATTTTAGAATTCATAAGAATTCTTATTTATAGGTGAAGGGAGTTCAAAGAGTGTAGAAAAAAGAAGTTAAAGAGGAGCTCAAGCTTTTGGAGTAAAGGTTTGATATCTCTTGTTATTTTCCATTTTCTTTGCATGAGAATTGTGTGGTGTGTTGCTAGTGAGACAATATATTGCTTCATGTTGAGTGGGAGGACTGGTAATGGTGAGAAACAGGGGAGAACAGGGGAGGTATTGAATAAATGCAGTAAATATTGAGTTTATGTTGAAACAGGTTTTGCTGGAAATTTTACCAGTAACTTCATCTTGATTTTGACCCCATTTAATGATGGAATTAGGAATGTCATAGAAGAGTTATTTGTTCCTCTATGTGTTATCTTTACATGGGTTTTTGAATCATTCAAATCGGAGTTGTATATTGAGAGATATGACCAAAAGAGTACAGATAGTGCAGGCTGGAAGCGCGTGCGCGAATTGCATGACAAGTTCGCGTTGCCTTCTCGCGCTCGCGAATTTGAACTACGCACTCGTGACTTTCACCTGAAACTCTCTGACTCTTATTTGGCACATCTCGCGCTCGCGACTTGTGCTCGCAAACTCGCTGACTCTCATTTGGCATTTCTCGCGCTCGCGACTTTGAAGTGCGCGCTCGCGTACTTGGCCCTTGGCCTGTAAGCGATCGCGACCTTCATCGCGCGCTCGCGAATTTGGCCTGGGAACTCACTGTCTCTCATTTGGCACTTTTCGCGCTCGCGACTTTCAAGTACGCGCTCGCGACTTGTGCCCGATAACTCACTGTCTCTCATCTGGTGCATTACGCGCTCGTGACTTGTGCCCGATAACTCACTGTCTCTCATCTGGTGCATTACGCGCTCGCGACTTTGCAAGGCGCGCTCGCGACTTGTGTTTTCATGCACTTTTGGACTTCTTTTTCAATGCAATTGTATTCCTTTGCTTCACTTATATGCCTCCAATCATTTTAACACCAAAATACAACATTAAATCATGTATCAAAACAACATGCAAGCATGCAAATGATGTGAAATCAAATATACATTATGAATTATGAAGTTATGAACTATTAATATGATGTTGTGTTATATTATTGACATACCAACATTATGCTCCATTGAGGTTAGGTAGAAACCATGTAGATAAGGCTATGTCGCGACATAGGATAGCAGATCTGCACCTCATACAGTTTGATACTCCGGCTACAGGCCGTTGAGTGGATATGATTATATATGGGCCATAGCAGCCAAGCATACAGTATTCATCCAGTTTCATATAGTTTTTCTTATCACTTCGGTTTCACTATAACCTTATGGAGCCATACAGATATCTTGACATAACATTTCATGAATTATACAGTATTATAAACAGTACAAAAGATAATCAAGGTATCATGAAAGTATCATGATGTGTGTGCTTATATGTACCATATGTGTTTACATGGTTCTTTCTATACATGTATGTGTTCAATTGTTTCTTTATCTGTTGAGATATCCACTGAGCTTTATTTGCTCAGCGAGTTACCTGTTTAACTCGCAGGTTTTGAGTTTGGACCATAGAGAGTCGGCTTACAAATGCTGCAGTTCATCTGTAGAAGACTCAATCTTCAGGGTAGCTACTCATTTTAATATGTATCTTTGTCTACCCTTTTTATGGCATGTACAGGGCACTCAGTTGGGCCCATTTCATTTTGACACTAGTATCATGTTTTGTAAATATAAATTACATTATTTTTGTATACAACATCAGCATGCTATTATATTCAATATACATTATGACTTCAGCATGTCAGGCCATACAGTCAACCAGTTTGTAGCATCTCGGTCCGGTTCATTCGGGTTTACGGGTGGACCGGGAAGGGGTGTTACACTCCTCCTCTCGTTTTTCCGACCGCCTAAGACCAGCGCCTCCTCGCCGTCGACTCCTTGCCGCAGCAACCCGGCCTTCCTTTCCCTTCTCTCCGTTTCCGCTTCTGGTGAGCGCAAGAAGCACGGCGAGGCTGGGACTTCAATCCGATCGAGATAGCGTCTTCATCCTTCTCTCCGAGCGATTCCGGCGACTATTGCCGACAAGGTAAGCCAATTTTTGACCTTCTTCAGTAGAATTTATGAGTTCTTGCTGAATGATGAAGGATTTGATTTATGAATTAAGTTAGCGTTGGAACTAAATCCCTAGTTACTACTGTTCATGCAATTTTACTAAGGAGAATTTAATTCTTCAATCTAATTTAAGTTATAGAACAATCTACTGAATATATTAGCATGAATAAGGTGATATTGTTTGTGGGTGCTGATGTAATGTCATATGATTCACTGTTGTGTGTTCATTCAGTATACTAGGGTGCATTTTGCTTGACTGTATGTGGTATGTATTATTTATTATTATTCACTGAGTTGCAAAACTCACCCCCCCCAACAAACCTCCCAGGTACTAGGAAGCAGCTGATTCGACTGAAGCTCTGCAATCTTCTCCGCAGAGTTACAAATGTAAACTTTATATTCATGTTATTTAATTTTGGATGTATAAATTATTCTGTTATCAGATTATTTTTGGATTCCGCAGTTATAGGGTTGTGTATTAATATTGGACTTATTGTTAGCACTACACTATAAATTAAATGTTAGGTAATTAGCTGCAGGTGAACCAGTAAGCCCATAACGTGATTATAATTTATTGTGAATAGGCCCTGGTTATACATTATGTGTTATTTGAGTTTGGGCCAGATGTTTGTATATGGGTTTACTGTTTTGATGAAATTGGAAAAGATAGGTAGACATATTGGATAATTTAGGCTTACTACGGGCCTCGGGGGCCTTAAGCTTACCTGGGCCCTAGTGCCGGTCCAGCCCATGGAAACGGGTCGTGACAAAGTTGGTATCAGAGCTTAGGTTAGAAATTTTAGGACACAACTGTGGAGCATAGGAAATTTCTTTATGTTGGGATCGGCCGTAACCAACATAAGGAAGGAAACCTTGTGATTTTCCTCTCTAGGGATTGTGGACGCACTAGACCCTATGAGGTGGGAAAATCCACATCTATTGTGTAGATCCATAGACTATAGAAGAAGTAATTCAAAGTTTTAAGTGAAAGTAGTAGACAGTAAGATAAGTCAATCGTAGTACCTATAGGGGCTAGAGTTGGTATCAACCCTTAAGCTAGGAGATGGAGTAATACCTGATGGTAGTGGATTGGCTTGATCACCCAGTACACTACTTTTCATGTGAGCTCTATTCCTACAGTGAATAGGATAGGGTAGAGAATAAATAAGATTTTCATTGGTATGGCAGGTTCATGGACATAGACAGTAATTTTAAGGCGATTAGGAATATGTGAACAAAGATTCAGTCAGCTACTGAATTTCTTTAGAAATAATCCAAAAAAAATATAAATTTTATGTGATTTTATTTACTTGTTATTTGAATTTAAAATCCCATCTTGATGTTGAATTTAAATTGTATTATGATAAATAATATATAAAAAAAAAGACTATTTATATAGAAAATTATTTTTGAGAGTTGTCTATTTATATCATGGGGCTAGTAGAATAAGATAATGGGATGGTAATGATAATGATAATGATAACAATGATAAAGGTAAGTAGGTAGTTCATAGTCAGGACAAAAACAGGAACGTTGGAAAGGTCGAGTAGACAATTTTGGAATAGGAATTAAGTTGCTACTAAATTTGGAGTATAGGACTGTTAATGTGTAAAGTGAGAAAGAAAACATTAGGAATGGACTTGAATAATTTAAGGGTATAGAAATGATATATGACGAGTTGTAATATATATATGAGGAGTAAGTAGGAGATAAAAATTAGAAGGATTTATGAATATCTTACTAGACTTAGATGAGGAATGGACGTGTTGAAAATTCTAAAGTCAAATATGAAGTCAAAGATAGGTGAGACAGGTGAGTTGAATTTGAATTTGATATATGTTAGCAATAGATAGATGCTAAGTTAATAGTTCCACATATGGTGCCTAACACTTAGTTAAATAAGACTAATTAAAATGTTAGTGATTATGTAAGTCATGAGTGATGATGATTAGTAGTATGAAAGAAACCAAGTGGACGAAATAATTAATAAGAATATTTAATATACTTAGGATGAAGTAATAGCAACATTGGTGGAATGAAAAGTTATTAAAATATAAGAGCTAGGAGAGACGAAAGGTGTTATTATGAAAGCCCATTTGATGATAAGTTTTAGGGTAACTTGAGAGATTAAGTATTAAAGAGCACAGTGATATCCTTAGTTTAGGAACTATCTAATAGATGTACTAGTGTATGGTAAAGATGTTATGAGGAGAATAGGACTTGTATTGGTAAGAATCAAGAGAATAAGCTCAAGTCGCCCTGTGATACTAATAGACAACGAAAGTTACAAGACGATTTTTCTTAAAGTTTTGAATAAAAAAAAAAAAAGTTTTCGAACTTTTGATTAAGCAAAGATGTAGTAATAACATATGTAAACTAAATGAGTTAATCCTTATTATAAGTCAATCAAATTTTAGTTATTTTTAGTTTTCGTAAGCTCTGTATTTAATCCTTACCAATATATTTTGCTTTCATAGAATATGTGTTTTGGTTAGATTGATGGAAAAGCCTTTTGACATTACCATTGTGTATTTTCAACTTTATTGGAACATGGTTTTCATGGACAAATATGTAATAAAATTTAAATTTTCAAATAAAATTAAATAATCTTGAGAAAAATATGTATTATTAATTATTATTATTATTATTCTGCATGTTACTGCTAAACTCGGTTTTATTAAACGACTTTCTAAAGATTTCAGTAGCCGACTGATAATAGAAATTGGAGGTTATAGTAATAGACTTAAGTTTCCTGTGAGTTTTAATCAAGTGACAATAGATGTAATAGATGGTTGAACGAATACATTTTGAGTGCGATGGAACCTTGTTTGCTAGTTTAAGGGGTTTGATTTATAATGAAACCTTTCATTCATTTATTCTTGGATGTCAATCAAATGATAATTTGTTTGTTAAATATCCTTACATGCTTCCTTTTCTAGTTGCATTCCTATTTCTTGCTCATCTCTAAAATTCAAGGACGAATTTTTATAAGGGGGGGGGGGGGATTGAAACGACCCGAAAATTTAATTTCGAAGAATTTTCATTTAAAAACTAAATTTTTTATTTCAACCAATGAGATTATACCAGCTAGTATTTTATTATTGCTAAACTGGACCCGTAACCCAATTCGATTTTTCAAAAACCAAGCGAAAAACTCGAAAATCAAGCAAATTGAGCCAAATCATAGAATTAGACCAAACCGGTTCGAATCGAACCGGAATGGTCTAGAAGCTTTATAATTTTCCTTTCTTTTCTTTTCTTTTTTTTTTCTTTTCTTCTTTTTCCAGCAGCGTCGACCTCACCCCTCCCCTCTCCTCCTCTCGTTTTTCCGACCGCCTAAGACCAGCGCCTCCTCGCCGTCGACTCCTTGCCGCAGCAACCCGGCCTTCCTTTCCCTTCCCTCCGTTTCCGCTTTTGGTGAGCGCAAGAAGCACGGCGAGGCTGGGACTTCAACCCGATCGAGATAGCGTCTTCATCCTTCTCTCCGAGCGATTCCGGCGACTATTGCCGACAAGGTAAGCCAATTTTTGACCTTCTTCAGTAGAATTTATGAGTTCTTGCTGAATGATGAAGGATTTGATTTATGAATAAAGTTAGCGTTGGAACTAAATCCCTAGTTACTACTGTTCATGCAATTTTACTAAGGAGAATTTAATTCTTCAATCTAATTTAAGTTATAGAACAATCTACCGAATCTATTAGCATGAATAAGGTGATATTGTTTGTGGGTGCTGATGTAATGTCATATGATTCACTGTTGTGTGTTCATTCAGTATACTAGGGTGCATTTTGGTTGACTGTATGTGGTATGTATTATTTATTATTATTCACTGAGTTGCAAAACTCACCCCCCCCAACAAACCTCCCAGGTACTAGGAAGCAGCTGATTCGACTGAAGCTCTGCAATCTTCTCCGCAGAGTTACAAATATAAACTTTATATTCATGTTATTTAATTTTGGATGTATAAATTATTCTGTTATCAGATTATTTTTGGATTCCGCAGTTATAGGGTTGTGTATTAATATTGGACTTATTGTTAGCACTACACTATAAATTAAATGTTAGGTAATTAGCTGCAGGTGAACCAGTAAGCCCATAACGTGATTATAATTTATTGTGAATAGGCCCTGGTTATACATTATGTGTTATTTGAGTTTGGGCCAGATGTTTGTATATGGGTTTACTGTTTTGATGAAATTGGAAAAGATAGGTAGACATATTGGATAATTTAGGCTTATTACGGGCCTCGGGGGCCTTAAGCTTACCTGGGCCCTAGTGCCGGTCCGGCCCATGGAAACGGGTCGTGACAATGTATTTGCTAATACATGTATTTTTTTATGAAATGAATATTAAATCAATTTAAGTAATGAAAATTACGTATATAATCTAAATTACCTTACAATGTTAAAAAAAAAAAGTTTAATCATAATGTAATTCCCATTCCATTACTTAGTTGATTACACCATACCAAACATGACCTAAGAGATTTATCCAAATGCATTCTATTACTGCTACTGCTGTTCAAACAAGAAATAATTATCATAGAAGTGCCTATTGTTTCTTTCAAACCAGATACCTCAATGTAATTAATAATATATCGTATCTATATTAAGCTGTGGAATAAAAATTTATAGAGTAGTTATTTAATTTTGAATATTTAACGGTACATAACATTTAAACTTCAAAGTCTAGGCTGCAATATTTTTTCCACTGCATCAGACCTTGATGGAAGCTGTAGATATTCCCAATCATCCTCATCATTTGCACTGAAACAGCTATCGATAAGTTGGCTAAACCTAAATCCAATAATTCAAAATTTTTGAAACCTTAAATTGACTATTGATAATTGTGGATTCCATTTAATTTCAAACTTTCAGTGTCAATCAATTCCAGTATAGTTCCAATGAACAGACGTTTTAGATCGCATGTTGCATATTATTTTTTAAAAAATAATTAATAGAAATTCGTTTCTGAAGTTTTTCAAAAAAAATTAATGTAAATTTAAAAAAATATCTTTTTTTATTTACTTTTAATTTTTTAACTCAAGCATATCATGTAATAACAAATTTATTTAGAATTGTAAATTTGTATAAAATAGATTAAATGATTATAATTTTTTTAAATAAACTTTAAATTTGCATAAAACTTATACATGTTAATTTTTTTTATTATTTGAATAAATAATAATGTGAAAAATGAAAAGTTTGAAAATTTTGAGAATGAAATTGATTTATGATGTGGAGCCCCTCCACCATCGTCGCATGACTTATGTCTTGTGAAAACTAGCCAGGTGATGACTACATGTACGTTTTTTTGTGTGGCTCTGAAAAGGAAAGTTTCATTTCATGACGTCAATGTCATGGCCAGCAATAATGCTTGAAGACAAGCAAATTAAATTATGTACATCCTTATCTTAAAAGTGTAATAATTATTACTTTTAAGAAAATAATTTATTTTAAAGTATTTTTTATATTTATATTTTAAAGAAGTAGTAAATATTTTTTTATATTTATTATTTATATGTGATCAGTAATTATTAGTTTAATTTAATAATTTTTTTAGTTAATAAATATTAAATTAAAGATAATATAGTCAATTTATTTAATAATTTATTGTAATTTAGACAAATTTAATGATTTTTTTAAAAAATATAAAATTTTAAATATAATAAATATTATGGAACATAAATAATATATTTTTCTCTTTTTAGGTGGACGATTCCAAAAAATTACCTTCAATTATTCATTTATTTTAATTAATAAGACAACAAGAAATAATTATCATAGAAGTGCCAATACAAACAGATACATTGAAGAACCTAATGTTTCTTTCAAACCAAAGGCCTCAATGTAATTAATAATATATCGTATCTATATTAAGCTGTGGAATAATAATTTATAAAGTAGTTATTTAATATTTAATATTTAACGATACATAACATTCAAACTTTAAAGTCCAGGCTGCAATGTTTTTCCACTGTATCAGACCTCGATGGAAGTTGTAGATATTACCAATCATCGTCATCAATTGCACTGAAATAGCGATCCACCGTGTCCTTGCTCACTAACTCCAGTTTTGGAGGTTCCCACTTTAATTGCATAGAGATAAAAAATAAATTTAAGTGACAAAGAGGTATAATATATCTGGCAATGTATTGTGTGATGAACAATTTTAATTAATTTTTAAATTATATATGTATTAGATTTTAAATATATATATATATATATATATATATATATATATATATATATATATATATATATATATATATATATATATATATATAACTTCTTTTTTTTTATACTTGCACGAGGTATTAAAACCGATGTCCGTTTTAACTGTCCATAAATCTAACTAATCCCTGCTCTCCTTTGAAGGCAAAAGGACTAACTCGGAGAGAGAAATATATATATAACTGCAAGCGTAAATAAATTATTAACAGTTACCAAATAAGTAAATTACCTTTGGTTTTTTATCTTTATCAAAAAACATAGCTCTTGAACCCTTTAGAGACATATAATGATCAGAAATAATTAAAAGAATTGAATAAAAAGAATTATATATATATAAAGCTATAAATAAATTGAAAATCCTTTTGCTTAATAAATTGAAGTCAAACCTGCTTATTGAACTTTAATTTGAGGCTATAAAAGGATTACATTTTTATTAAGAATAAACTAAAAACAGCTTGCATTCTCATCTTGGTTCTTCAACTTTGATTAGTTAAATTTGAGTTCAATATGATTTGGTTTGTTTACAACTTTATTACATATATACTCTCACCATTAATTATATATAGATAATGAAATCTAAATTATACATTACCTCAAGATGATCTCTACTAACAGTTCCTCGAAAAATGTTATAATAAATTGTATATTCACGAATAAAACATTGTTTTAAATTTTGTTGTCGGCCCTCTCTAATCTGAAAATATAAATTAGAAAATGAAAAATTTACAATATTAAAGTGATAATTAAAAAATATATATTTAAAATAAATATATTACGGATTTTAGAGTAATTTTAAGGCTTGTTGAACTAGCTGATTTCATAGAATTAATTGCCTTTATAATCCAATTTACTGCTTTATTTTTCAATTTGACCTCGCTTTCCTGCAGTAAGTAAAGATATTAGGATGAAATAAGAAATAGTCTGTATAGTAGCAAATCAATTTCTAGTAATAGATTATTTATATAAATTTCATAATCTTGAAAAGATAGTTATTTAATTAAATAACACAATAAATATTAAATTAAATATTGGGCTATACAATAAATATTTTATTTTTTATACTTACAAGTGCGGATAAGATCTCTTCAACTGTATCTTTTGAGAAACATTTGTTAATAATCTCCAATCTAATTAACAAGACAAAAGGCAAAGATGTTTTAAAGTTCATATAATGAAGATGATAAAGGAATATTGTTAGCACTAAATCTTGAACTATTTAATATCACTAGACTTTACTAATCTTCTCATAAGGTCACTATTGATAAATGAATGTTTGGAAAGGGGGGAGAGGGGTGAGGGGAGAAGAGGAAGGCGAATGCAAATTCTAATTTCAAATAATATTTTTAGAGTCGACCATGGTCAATTTGAATTAAAATCAGATCAAAACAAAAGATCAAATTGAAATATATAGAGTAATTTAATTTTAAACTGGATCGGAAAACATTGATTCACCTGTTTAATTTCAATTTTCCTTTTTTAACTATTGAGAATGAAATTAACTTGAAATCACCATTTCAATTGGCAATTTTAGATGATTTTGAAATAATAGAGAAAATATTAACAAAGACTAAAAATTCATTGCGAAACTATCCCAGAAACAAAACTAAATTTATGGTTCATTAAAGTCGCATCTCCAGATATGTCTTTGTCATGAGTTATCTGTTATAAGCGCAATCTTTTTTTATCTTTGGATTTTGTGCAAACTTTTCAACAATTTTGTAAATCGTTACTATCTCTAAGGATGTTTGTGTTTGGAGTGTATTTTCCAAATTAAGCAAATCCTATAATAAATAAAGAAATTTCGTAAGAAAAAAATAAAGTAGACATAAATTTAGTAATTTATTTTTATATTTAATAGATAAATACCTAACTCGTAATATAGATATCAATAATTCATAATTGAGATTCTCCATCCATTAAAAAATTTTTAGTGTACTGGAAAACATATTTGTTCATAGTTAGAACTAATTAATTTAGAGAAAACAAAATGTGTTGCCAAGCCACAAGCAGGCATTTCTGCTCCATCAACTCTTGCTCCAGTCAGTCTTAAATATTCCCCTGTGCTAAATAGAGCAATATTAAATTACAAAAAACAGTATTTGGGAAAAAAAAAAAAAACAGATATAATTACTAAGCATATACGAATCGTGCAAAACAATACTTATCCGCATTGTATTATAAAAAAAAAAAAAAAGGAGATGTTTATCCTCCCAAGTGTGTTTTCTCCATCTATAACCATTTAATCGTAATATATATTCATGTCCCTTAATAGGTTTTGTACAACTAAATAGGCTTTGAACCACTAATTGGCTTTGATATTCATTAAAAAAAAAAAACATAGCTTTGATATTGTTATAACTACTACTGCAGTTTATTAAATAGTTAAAAAATGTAAAAATCATTATTTCAACCACATATCAAATCAATATTTTACATATAAAAACTTAAAACATTGTAAATCATATTAACCACACGCTTTTTTGTAATTGTCAAAGAAAATACCACATTATAAATAATGGCCTTTGAAGTAGCTATATTGCAAAACTAGAATAGTGCAGATATGGTTTTGTTACATGCTAAACTTTGAAGTACTAGTTTCACCTGAAAGACTAAGCTGTTTTAAGTCGAGAAGCATGTGCACAAAAGGTAAAGACAGCTAAATTCAAAGGTGCAGAGTTGTCTCTGCTAATACCATATTAAAACACTCATGTTGGTATAATATCATTTTTGTTTTGGGTTTACTTTATTTTAAAAGCTTGTTTTTCAGAAAACAGGTGATGAAACAAATGTGAAAAAATGCCAATTATTAGGTATTGAGCACACAAATATCACTTTGTAACTTGTTTATATTCAAGTTTATTTTGATAACTTAGGTTTTCTATTTGCTGTCGTTCTATTTTTACCTTCAGTAGTAAAAAAATGACTTTGAACTGGTAATGGACTTAACCTGAGATTAATTTGATGTGATGTCTTTGGGAATACATTTTAGTTTGATGTTATTTTCAGTTGCATCCACTTTCTCTTTCTCTTTATCTTCCTAAAATTGCTTTACATTAGCAAGGATTTCAATTTCCCAAGTGTTAAGTGGGTAAAGCAAGTTTTTTATTTTATTGCCAATTTGTATTTCTTTAAAATTATTGAATGTATTCTATGAAAATGTTATTTTCTACTATAAAGCTGTTTATTATTATTATTATTATTATTATAAGTTGGTTTATTGATGATGTAAAGGTTGTTCTCCCTCCTACGACAGTTGAGCCTACTGGATGTTTTGATGCATCTGCTTTCACTGGATTCCATACTCATCGGACTATAGAGGATGATCAAGATGAGAGTCTTGATTAGTAGCCATTAGAATAAACTAGTATCATCTCTACTTGAACATATAACTAACTATTGAGATTTTTTTTTTCTTCCTTTGTCTTTATAATTTTAATACAGTATCGAACATGTTTGCTGAATTAATTTTACGAGATATTATAAATATATTACAGGTGTATTATTGTATATGGTTGAATTGAAATTGTTGATTATTACAAGTTTTGATGCTCTATTAAAGTAGGTTAATTATGCAAATTAGCAAAATTTTTAAAATTTTTTATGAAATTACCAATATAATAGCATTAAATTAGCGATAAAATAAGTTCATTTTATTAAAATATACATTAAATTTAATGACACAATAACGACGAAATAGCAACAAAATTTGAATAAAATACCGACAAAATTCGTTCATTTTTTTAATTGATTACTGACAAAAATTTTGTTGCTAATTTTCCGACAAAATATGTTTTGTCGCCAAAAAATTGGTAACAAGTGTTTTACCAAAAAAAATTTTTTTGTCGCTATTTTGATGATAATCATAATCATTATTTAGAGGCAACATATCAAGATTTAGCGACAAAACTTTTTTGTCGCTAATTTATTTTTTTTATTAGTGTTTATAGATATGTTCGCAATAGCTTTTGAATTAGTTTTTAGTATTTTGATTAAGTCAAAATTCTATTTCTATTAATTGTAGTATTCAGTAGAGTATAACTTTTATAATAACTTTTAAAGTTTGAGGGAGTTTTTTATAAAATGTTAAATATTAAAATTATTTTTTGTGTAAACAACTGATATTCTGATCATATTATCAGAGACTGTCTAATCCGGCTTGAGACTTAGTCATAGTTAAAGTTTTTCACCCCTTACTGAAGGTGTATTTTGTGTGGATCGAATCCGAGAGTTCTTTCCATATGTCTAACCTGCATTACCAATTAAGTTGCAAACTATAAGTTAAACACTATAGCTTTTAGAATTTCATAGGGATTAATTAATAAATATTTTGATTATTGCTAGGACAATTATACTGTTGTGTGAAAATGACAAGCTTGAAAATTTTTAGGATGAAATTGAATTATTTGTAGAGCCCACTCCATCATCGTCGCGTCACTCATAAATGCTTTTTTTGTGGCTGCAAAAGGAAAATTCCATTTCATGTTGCCAATGTCGTGGCAGATCCTTCTCCAATTAATGAAACCAAACAGCGTCGGAGAACTGATTTTGAGTAAATTGTGAAAGATTAACTCAGTTGGAGTTTTCCTAGAAACCAAACACGCGTTATATTATTAAATCAGATTGAATTGCTTATCACATTATTTTGTTGAAACTTCGTTGATTAAGAATTTTTCATTTTTTCAAAATTAAAGAAGACAGAAAGTCTATTATTAATTCAAATCTTGAAGGAGTGAAGCTCAATGATGAGTCTAAGCATGTGAGTAGATATAATTTATTGATGACCAGATGTTTTATTGTAATTGTCAATTTAGGATCAAATCAATCACATTTGAGGTAAAAAAAAAAAAAAAAAAAAAGAAAAACAAGAAGAGAGTTCCAATAATGAGAAAAGATGTGAGATGGTAAAAGACAAAGGGAGGTCCATTTGCAATGTGATTATCAAATATAAAAGATAAAAGGGAAAGTATGATTGTATTTCTCATTGAATACGTTACACAGAGGCTTGTTAAATATAAGAGAAATAGAAGTAGATAAGGACTGCAAAACTAACTCTATCTAAAATACAGATAGTATTTATAAAATACAACAAACAGACTTGTGTACTTATCTCATCTTTGTGGAGTTCCGTTACTCCTCCGTAAGATGGTGGACCCATCGGAGACACCAATCTTGGTTCTGTTTAACGCAAAAACAGTCTTTGCCTGAGGCTTTGCAAGAACATCAGCTAGCTGATCTTGAGTTGATACATGACTAATGCGAAGCTTCTTCTTTTGAAAAAGATCACGCACGAAATGAATATCAATTTCAATGTGTTTCATTCGTGAGTGGTAAACGGGGTTTTGGCAGACATAGGTGGTTGATATATTATCACAATAAATTACCGGAACTTGAACTGAAGACAACACACCAAGTTCAGTTAGTAAGGAACTAACCCACATTACTTCAGACGCAGTGGAGGCCACTGCCCGATACTCAGCCTCAGTTGATGAGCGGGCAACTGATTTCTGCTTGCGAGAAGCCCACGAAATTGGAACATTGCCAAGATACAGAATATACCCAGTTGTAGATGACCGATCCAATGGATCACCTACCCAATCAGCATAGGAAAAAGCATGAAAATGAAAAGCAGACTGTGGTGTAATTTTAATTCCATAATCAATCGTAGATTTTAGGTAACGTAACAGTCGCTTCAAGGCTTCCCAATGAGCTGATGAAGGACTCTGCATAAACTGAGAAAGTTTGTTTACTGCATAGCAAATATCAGGCCTTGTCCAAGTAAAATACTGTAAGGCCCCTACCAACTTCCTGTACTCTGTAGCATTTACACCTTTACCGGCCACATTTTTTAGGAGAGGGGTAGTTGTCGCAAATGGAGTGGATACTGGTTTGACGCCCTCCATGCGAGCTGCAACAAGTAATTTCCTTATATAATGATGCTGGCTCATGAACATTCCACTTGCTGTTGTGTGAATATCAATACCCAAAAAGAAATTCAACTTCTGTGGGTCTTTCAGAGAAAACTTGGACCCCAACGCAGAAATAAAAAGATGTATCAACTCATTGCAATTACCGGTTAGCAAAAGATAATCGACGTATACAAGAAAGAAGCAAGTTTTGGCACCTCTTTGCAGTATGAAGAGTGAATGATCACTTTTTGATTGGACAAACCCAAACTGAACAGCACAATTGCGCAACGCTTGATACCATGCTCTAGGCTCTTGACGAAGTCCATAAAGCGCTTTAACAAGTTTACAGACATAATGTGGCTTTTCTGAATCTATAAAACCTGGTGGTTGCTGCATGTACACATTCTCAGAGAGAGGACCGTGTAAAAATGCATTGTTTACATCCAGTTGATAGACATTCCACCGCTTGGATACTGCCATAGTCAAGATTACTCGAATGGTTGTGGGCTTTAATACAGGACTGAAGGTATCTTCAAAATCAATACCAGGTCGTTGAGTGTAACCCTTCGCAACCAGACGAGCTTTATATTTTGCCACTGTACCATCTGGGGTTCGTTAAACTCGAAAAATCCATTTGCATCCAACAAGATTTTGACCTGCAGCTGGTGGAACAAGAACCCAAGTGCCATTAGTAATTAAAGCATCAAATTCAACATTCATAGCCTGCCTCCATTTCGGAAGTTTCAGAGGTTGAGTAACTCTAGTTGGTTCAACAGTTGCGGGTAGAGGATGTTTAGTGACTGTGTGGAGAACTTTGGGTTTATAAATGTTATTTTGGGAGCGTGTGACCATGGGATGAGTTCTTTGAGGCGGTGGTTCGGTTGATTGTGTGTGAGATGAGGAATCGGAACATGTCACGGATTGATGAGACTCTACAGAGACAGACATAGGAGAAGACACAGGAACTGAAGACAACGAAGCTGATGTTGCCATAGAAGATGAATCAGACGATGAAGAAGACTCAAAAATAGGCTCGGTTGAATGCGACATAGATGAATTGGGTGAAAAAGGAACAACTGTTGTGATCTGTGTGTCGTTAGATCAGGAATTAGGGTTTTGAAAATCCCCTTGGCGGGAAAATGGCGTCGTACCATATGGAGAGGATGGAAACGGCACCGCATGAATTAAAGATTGACTTTCAACATTGTACCAGGACTCATTCGAATTAGAAGGCTCCAGGTTTGAAAATTGGTCTTCAATGAAAACTACATGCCTGGAAACAAACAGCTTATTAGAATTGTAATCAAAACACAGATATGCACTTTGATGTGAAGAATATCCCAAAAATAGACATGGTTTAGAACGCTGCTCAAATTTATTATGAGTATAGGGACGTAAATATGGGTAACACAAACAACCAAAGACCTTCAACCGAGTATAATTTGGAACTTGCTTAAACAATCGAAAATAAGGAGAAGACATATGAAGAACAGGTGTTGGCAGTCGATTTATTAAATAAGCTGCCGTCTGAAAAGCAAATGACCAAAAACGTGACGGAAGACCTGCAGATTGAAGAAGAGTTAATCCAGTTTCGACAAGATGGCGATGACACCGTTCCGCTGCTCCATTATGTTTAGGAGTATGCGGAGGCGTTTGAAGATGACTTATTCCATGGTGTTGAAAAATAGATTTAAGCGCAATAAACTCTCCTCCTTCATCTGTATACATGGACCCGATTTTTGTTTGAAACTTATTTTCAACCAATTTATGAAAGACTGGAAAAACTAAAGCAACATTAGACTTAGCCTTTAAAGGATAAAACCAAATATACTTTGAGAAATGATCAACGAAAATTAAATAATAACGATAACCTTCAAAGGAAAAAACTGGGGCAGGACCCCAAAGATCCGAATACAGTAACTCTAAAGGACGCGAACTAGTAAGCGAAGAAACACCAAAAGCGAGTCGATGACTCTTATTACATTGGCATGAATTACAATTGAAAGACAATGCAGAAGACTTAGACAAATTAAATTTGGACAGAACAAAACCACAAACTTTTGCAGCTGGATGACCCAATCGTTGATGCCAAAGAGACACGGAATCACGAATATTGAAATACACAGCAACCTTAGAATGACTTTTGGATACTGACGACAACCGATACAGAGAGTCTTTAATTTGGCCTCTTGTTATTATCTCCCCCATGAACAGGTCCTTAACAACAAAACAATCAAAGAAAAATTCAATCGAAACATTATTCTGAAGACAAAAGTCAGAAACAGAGATTAGATTTTCTTTTGACTTTGGAACACATAAAATATTATTAAGGGAACAAGATTTGGTAGGAAAGGTTAAAACTTTTGAACCAACATGAGTTATTCTCAAACCTGAACCATCCGTTAGGTGTAGCTCATCAAGCCCATCATACGGCGCATGAATTGACAGATTTTGAAGATCATTAGCCACATGGTGAGAAGAACCAGTGTCAAGAACCCAGCTCGTCGAATCAGAAGCAGAAACTTGATTTGCTCGTGGAGGCTGTGGAAAATTGTTCTTAAAGAAATCCTTTGCTTTAAAACACTTTTTAGCAATATGTCCTGGCCGTTCACAGATTTGGCACAAGACTTTTGAATTACCACGCCTTCCATTAGACTGAGAACCTAACGGAATCACATATGAATTAGCAGCACTACCATCATCTGATCGATTAAATTGCCGCTGATTAGAACTAGACCCAGACGATCCAGCATTACGAAGAACATAATTAGTTACAATAGGAACAGTAGAGTCATTCTGCTTCAAAAATTCTTCATGAGCAAGGAGTTTATCCTCCAATTCAGCAAAGGTTATAATGGAATCTCGTGCACGAACTGCTGCTGCAATATCCCGGAAGTCAGATCCAATACCATTAAGCGTGTGAATAACCAAATCAACATCTGACACTGGACTCCCGGATAAAGCTAATGCATCTGAAATCACTGTAATATTCTGCAAATACTCCTGAACAGATTTTGAATCACGTTTGCAGTTGGATAATTTTTCGCGGAGCGATAAGACTCGCGTGGCAGATTTGTTTGCGCAGGTGGTCTGTACTTTGTCCCACGCATCAGCAGCAGTCTCGGCATTAGAAATAATATGCATCGCAGAAAAACTGATGGACGCAATAATCGCACCAAGTATCAACTGATCTTGGCAAATCTAGTGTTCATAATCTGGATTTGCAATATCTTCTCCATCTTTTGATATAATCGGAGATGGACATGGAAGTGATCGGTCAACGTAACCAAGCAGATTGTGACCACGCAACACAGGAACGATTTGTGCGCGCCATGACGGATAATTTTGAGGTGAGAGTTTCAATGGAAACTGCGAAGCATTGATAGAAACCAAAACTTTTCCGGAAGAGTGGAAAACATTAGAAACGTTTGAGGAACCCATTGAAAACAGAAAAGAAATAACGAGAAAATATTGAAGAGGATACCCGCAGGCTCTGATACCATAAAAGGGAAAGTATGATTGTATTTCTCATTGAATACGTTACACAGAGGCTTGTTAAATATAAGAGAAATAGAAGTAGATAAGGACTGCAAAACTAACTCTATCTAAAATACAGATAGTATTTATAAAATACAACAAACAGACTTGTGTACTTATCTCATCCTCGTGGAGTTTCGTTAAAAGACACCCGACGTATAAATTTACTTTCAATTTTATAATTTTAATTTTGTGATATTTTAAATTTTTGAATGACTATTATGCATTTGAATTTGCAAATATTTGGTAATACTATATACATTTTTATACTAAAAACATTATTAATTTTCATATTTTTAACATTTAATAGGTGTTTAATTGATCCAATTTTGTAAATTAAAGTGTTTAATAAAATGATCTTGGAAGTTGAAGTGTTTAATGAGTATACATTTATAAATTGAAATGTTTAATTGTTGGAAGTAAAAATAATGATTGTCATGAGGTTAATATTAAAAATCAAAATTATATATTCCACAATGTCAATTTTATCTTTATGGTCCTAATAATTTTTTTACCCAATAATTCCATTTGCCAAAAAATGGTTGTTATATGGCTATAAAAGGAGAGTTTTATTTCATGCTGTGAACAAGTTCTTCTGCTACGATAGTTCTTCAATTGATTGTGCAGGTCATGGCAAGCAATTTCCTTCTCCCATTTAATGCTAGAAGGTGAGCAAATTAAATAATAATTCTTCATATTAAAAGGTTTTAATATCTTCTTCTTCTTCTTCTTCTTCTTCTTCTTCTTCTTCTTCTTATCTGAACCTCCCAACTTTCTACACAATTCAAAAATATTAAGAGATTTATCAAAATTTATTATTTTAAAAATATTTTTACAAATTTCTCTTTATTTCATTAATTTATTATTATTATTATGATTATTATTATAACAAATAAGTTTCATATTATTAGAGATATAGATATAGATATAAATTAATTATGTCTGGGTTCTCATGTTCTACAAATGGTTAAATTAATATTTGCTTCCTGAGGCACTAGACAATCTCCTGTCTCGGAAAATTAAATTATTAAATTTCTTTGGTTTTTACTATTAATTATAAGGGGAAAAATGCCTAAATAGATTTCGAAAGCACTAAATTCTTTGAATAACTATATATGACTATGGTTATGTGAAAAATTTTGAGAGTTTTGAGAACCAAATCCCATTTTGTTAATATATATATATATATATATGATGATTCTTTCTATTTTCTTTTATAATTAACAGTTAAAATCATAATATTTAAAGCAAAGTTATAATTAGATTACTTCGTTTAGTATTTCTTTGAGTAGGGAACAGATATAGTAAGAGAGAAATAATATATATGAGGAAATTTTTTACCTACACGGGTTGAGACCAAGTTTTGACCTATTTTGCTTTTTTTTTTTCCCTTATATCCGACACTTGCAAATTGATTATTAGTTAACTAATTATTATTAAGTATTAACAAATCATTCAAAAAATCCCTAAACTTTGTGAGTAGTTTTAATTGTACTCTAAATCCAACTTTCTTCGCCTAATATCCTGAATTTCGAATTTAGTTACAGTAGCACCTTAATTTCAAATCCTATACAATTTAATAAATAAAATATTACTTTCATTGGACATCTACTCTCTTTTATGGTCAGATTAGCCAAAAACTTACGGTTGAACAACATCCTAATTAATATTGGTTAAGAATTATTCATAAAAAGCCAAGTGAAATAATAAATTTTAATTAGTTATAGATATAGAATATTAGTTTAGATTCTTGTTTTGCCATTTTTTAAGCATGAAATTTTATTTATACTTATGTTTAAGCATTTTATATAAATAAATAAAAGGATTTTATGTTTAAGATGAATAAATTTTTTTTATTTTAATATTTATTTATGTATAAGCAGTGGTGATAAGAAATGAGTCTGATTTGGGGAAAAAAGTTAAATTGGGTTCCACGAAAATAATGTTTTATTCATTAAATTTGATACAATTTGAGATTAAGGCATTATTATAAATAAAGTTAACTATTAGAGTATTAGGAGAACAAAGTTGAATTTAGGGTGCAAATTAAAACTCGTAAACTTTAGATTTTTTAACGACTTGCCCAAATTAATGTATCCATTTCTTGAAAAAACATGAATACTCTAGACTTGAAGGTAAGGTTGCGTTGATAACCGGAGGCGCTACTACCATCGGTGCATCCATTGCTAGAACCTTTTGCAAACATGGAGCTAAAGTAATAATCGTCGACATTCAAGATGATCTCAGTCAATCACTGTCCAAAGAACTCGGTAGCGATAAGGCGATTTTTGTACATTGTGATGTGACAATAGAATCTGACATTGAAAACGCAGTCGATACTGCGATTTCTATTTTCAAAAAACTTGATATAATGGTGAACAACGCTGCGATTGCTGATCCTCGTAAACCGAGCATAGTTGACAATGACATAGCAAAATTTGAGTGAGTTGTTAAGGTGAACCTAATTGGAGTTTTCTTAGGAACCAAACATGCAGCTCGAGTGATGATTCCTGCTCTACAAGGGAGTATAATTACACTAGGCAGCGTTTGCTCAAGTGTAGGTGGTGTGGCATCTCATGCATACACTAGTACAAAGCATGGAGTCATAGGTCTAGCAAAAAATGCAGCGTCGGAGCTTGGCTAGTTCGGAATTAGGGTGAACTGCTTATCCCCTTATTTTATTGAAACGCCGTTGAGTATGAATTTTTTCAACATGAAAGAAGAAGGAAAGTGTAACACCCCTTTCCGGTCCACCCGTAAACCCGAATGAACCGAACCGAGACGCTACAAACTGGTTCACTGTATGGCCTGACATGCTGAAATCATAATGTATATTGAATATAATATCATGCTGATGTTGTTGACATAACTAATGTATTTAATATTTACAAGACATGTTACTAGTTTACAAAGTGAAATGGGCCCAACTGTGTGCCCTGTACATGCCATGAAAAGGCTAGACAAAAGATACACATTAAGATGATTAGCTACCCTGAAGACTGAGTCTTCTACAGATGAACTGCAGCAGTTGTAAGCTGACTCTCTACGGTCCAATCTCAAAACCTGCGAGTTAAACAGGTAACTCGCTGAGCAAATAAAGCTCAGTGGATATCTCAACATATAAAGAAACCATTAAGCACATACATAGATAAAAATAAGCATGTAAATGCATATGAATAATTAAACATATAAGCACATATAGCATGATCCTTTCCTTATACCTTGATTATCTTTCGTACTGTTTATAATACTGTATGATTCATGAAATGTTATGTCAAGATATCTGTAAGGCTCCATAAGGTTATAGTGAAACCGAAGTGATAAGAAAAACTGTATGAAACTAGATGAAACTGTATGCTTGGCTGCTATGGCCCATATATAATCATATCCACTCAATGGCCTTTAGCCGGAGTACCAAACTGTATGGGGTGCAGATCTGCTATCCTATGTCGCGACATAGCCTTATCTACATGGTTTCTACCTAACCTCAACGGAGCATAATGTTGGTATGTCAATAATATAACACAACATCATATTCATAGTTCATAACTTCATAAATCATAATGTTTATTTGATTTCACATCATTTGTATGCTTGCATGTTGTTTTGATACATGTTCTCATGTTGTATTTTGGTGTTAAAATGATTGGAGGCATATAAGTGAAGCAAAGGAATACAATTGCATTGAAAATGAAGTCCAAAAGTGCAGGAAAACACAAGTCGCGAGCGCGCCTTGCAAGGTCGCGAGCGCGTAAAGCACCAAATGAGAGACAGTGAGTTATCGGGCACAAGTCGCGAGCGCGCACTTGAAAGTCGCGAGCGCGTAGAGTGCAAAATGAGAGACAGTGAGTTCCCAGGCCAAATTCGCGAGCGCGCGATGAAGGTCGCGAGCGCTTACAGGCCAAGGGCCAAGTCGCGAGCGCGCACTTGAAAGTCGCGAGTGCGAGAAGTGCCAAATGAGAGTCAGAGAGTTTCAGGTGAAAGTTGCGAGCGCGCAGTGCAAATTCGCGAGCGCGAGAAGTGCAGCGCGAGCTCGTCATGCAATTCGCGCGCGCGCGTCGCGTTTTCCAGCCTGCACAGTCTGTACTCTTTTGGTCATATCTCTCAATATACAATCCGATTTGGATGATTCAAAAACCCATGTAAAGCTAACACATAGAGGAACAAATAACTCTTCTATGACACTTCCTAATTCCATCATTAAATGGGGTCAAAATCAAGATGAAGTTACTGGTAAAATTTCCAGCAAAACCTGTTTCAGCATAAACTCACTATTTACTTCATTTATTCAATTCCTCCCCTGTTTTCTCACCATTACCAGTCCTCCCACTCAACATGAAGCAATATTGTCTCATTAGCAACACACCACACAAATTCTCATGCAAAGAAAATGGTAAATGAAAAGAGATATCAAACCTTTACTCCAAAAAGCTTGAGCTCTTCTTTAGCTTCTTTTTTCTACACTCTTTGAACTCCCTTCACCTATAAATAAGAATTCTTATGACTATTCTAAAAATAGCACCAATTGATTCAATTATGAACTTCAAGAAGGTTTACTTACTTGGATAGAAGAGAAGTTGAAGTTAAGGCTTAACTACCATTAAAATTGAAAGGAAGGTGGAAGAGGAAAGGAAGAAAATGAAGAAAATGAAGATAAAGATGAAAATGGGAAAGTGACATGGAGCTCACGGGTAGGTTCCCAAAATATCAATGAATTTTATGTAAAACTTACTAAATGGTACCTCAATTGTAAACAGGCTACAACTTAATACCCAAGCTTGATCTTTTAATGCAAATAAATCCTCACCCATATGCTTTGATCTTTTTCTCTCACTCAAGTAAGTCCACTTAGAATCCCATTCTACCCCAACCGGGTTTGGTTCAACTCGACTCAACTCGACTCTATGCTAAGACTCGACTCGGTAGGATGTCACAGAAAGTCTGGTGTTTATTCAAATCTTAAAGGAGTGAAGCTTATAGAAGAAGATGTAGCACAAGCTGCTATTTATTTAGGAAGTGATGAGTCTAAGTATGTGAGTGGACATAATTTAGCATTAGATGGTGGTTTTACTACCATCAATCCTGCTTTTGGCTTGTTCTCTAGGTTATAAGGTCATATAGTATTTTTATATATATTCTAATAGAGTGTGACTTGTAATTAATAAATAGTATAAGGTTATATAGTAAATTAATACCATTAATCTTGCTTTTAGCTTGTGAGGAAATATTGGCAGTTCAAAAAATATTTTCAATTCAAATATTTGGTTTGATTGCCTTAAAAAAAATTATGAATTCAAATGTGTCTAAATTCAAATTAATATTATTATTTGATTAAAAAATTTAATACATTAAGTCTGTATTGTTTAATTCTAATCTTGGGAAAGAACTTCATACATTAAAGCTATGTTTGGTCGAATGTAATCAACCATATAAATGAATGATGATTATATTACATGATTTATGATAATGGTTGAATGATAATATTTGGATGATTTATGATAATATAGTTCATCATGTTAAAAAGTGTTGATATATATTTGTTTCATTTAAAGCTCTCAACTTTCTACACACTTCAAAAATATTAAGGCTATATTTAGTTTGATGTAATGCAATTAAAGATATAATGCAATCAAAAATATAATGTAATGGGATGTAATTACTATTTCATTACTATGTTTGGTAATATAATTGAAAAAATTTATAGAATATAACCATCATTCCTTTTTTAAATTTGTTTGTAAATATGTAATGTAATTAGTATACCATCAACACCACTCTTCCACCACCAATACTGCCACTCTTCCACCACCACCACAACCACTACTCTATCACCATCACCACCACCACCACAACCACCATCATAACCACCACTTCAACACTACCACCTCAAACACCACTCTTCCACCACCACATCATTATTAATACAAAAGAAATATTTGAACTAAAAGCTATTTTCTATTTATGCTATTAAAGACTTTTTATTTATAAATTTATTTGAACTAAAAAATTAAAAGAACGTAACCCAAAGAAATATAATTTTTATTAAGCGGTGTTGGTGATGGAGTGTGGTGACGACAGTGATAGAGTGGTTGAGGTAGTGGTGATAGAGCATTGGTGGAGTGGTGGTGGTGGTGCAATGATGGTGGTGGTGAAGCAGTGGTGGTGGTTTTGGGATGTTTATTATGGTGGTAGAGTGTTGAAGTGGTGGTTGTAGTGTTAGTGATAGAGTGGTGGTGGTGGTAAAGATGGAGGAATGATGGTGATGGTGGAATGGTTGTGGTGCTGGTTGAGGCGATGGTGGGATGGTGGAGTGGTGGTCAAGCGATTGTGGTATTGGTACAGTTTTGACTAAAGTGACTTGATGTAATTAGTATTATATGTACTTACTAAAACATGTGTTTTTTTTTTTTTTTATGAAATGAATATTAAATCAATTTAAGTAATGAAAATTACATATATAATCAATCATGTAATATAATTCTCATTCCATTACTTGGTTGATTACACCATATCAAACATGGCCTAAGAGATTTATCCAAATGCATTCTACTACTGCGACTGCTGTTCGAACAAGAAATAATTATCATAGAAGTGTCAATACAAACAGATACATTGAAGAACCTATTGTTTCTTTCAAACCAAAGGCCTCAATGTAATTAATAATATATCGTATCTATATTAAGCTATGGAATAATAATTTATAGAGTAGTTATTAATTTTTAATATTTAACGGTACATAACATTCAAACTTCAAAGTCTAGGCTGCAATATTTTTTCCACTGCATCAAACCTTGATGGAAGTTGTAGATATTCCCAATCATCCTCATCAATTGCACTGAAACAGCGATCCACCATGTCCTTGCTCACTAACTCCAGTTTTCGAGGTTCCCACTTTAATTGCATAGAGATAAAAAATAAATTTAAGTGAAAAAGGGGTATAATATATCTGGCAATGTATTGTGTAATGAAGAATTTAAATTAATTTTTAAATTATATATGTATTAGATTATATATATATATATATATATATATATATATATATATATATATATATATATATATATATAATCCCTGCTCGCCTTTGAAGGCAAAAGAACTTACTCGAGGAAAGAAATATATATATAACTGCAAGCATAAATAAATTATTAAAAGTTACCAAATAAGTAAATTACCTTTGGTTTTTTATCTTTATCAAAAAACATAGCTCTTGAACCCTGTAGAGATATATAATGATCAGAAATAATTAAAAGAATTGAATAAAAAGAATTATATATATATATATATATATATATATATATATATATATATATATATATATATATAGTTATAAATAAGTTAAACTGCTTGTGAGCTATTCAAAATCCTTTTGCTTAATAAGTTGAAGTCAAACCTGCTTATTGAACTTTAATTTGAGGCTATAAAAGGATTACATTTTTATCAAGTCTAAACTAAAAACAGCTTGGTTCTTCAATTTTGATGAGTTAAATTTGAGTTCAATATGATTTGGTTTATGTACAACTTTATTACATATATACTCTCAACCATTAATTAAATATAGATAATGAAATCTAAATAATACATTACCTCGAGAAGATCTCTACTAACAGTTCCTCGCAAAATGTTACAAGAAATTGTATATTCACGAATAAAACATTGTTTTAGAGTTTGTTGTCGTCCCTCTCTAATCTGAAAATATAAATTAGAAAATGAAAAATTTATAATATTAAAGTGATAAAATTAAAAAATATATATTTAAAATAAAGATATTACCGATTTTAGAGTAATTTTAAGGCTTGTTGGACTAGCTAATTTCATAGAATTAATTGCCTTTATAATCCAATTTTCTGCTTTATTTTTCAATTTGACCTCGTTTTCCTGCAATAAGTGAAGAAATTAGGATCAAATAAGAAATAGTCTTGAAAAGATAGTAGCACATCAATTTCTAGCAATAGATTATTTATATAAATTTCATAATCTTGAAAAGATAGTTATTTAATTAAATAACACAATACATATTAAATTAAATATTGGGCTATACAATAAATATTTTATTTTTTATACTTACAAGTGCTAATAAGATCTCTTCAACTGTATCTTTTGAGAAACATTTGTTAATAATCTCCGATCTAATTAACAAGACAGAAGGCAAATATGGTTTCAAATTCATATAATGAAGATGATAAAGGAATATTGTTAGCACTAAATCTTGAACTATTTAATATCACTAGACTTTACTAATCTTCCCATAAGGTCACTATTGATAAATGAATGTTTGGAAGAGGGAGGGTGGGGGGGGGGGTGTTGAGGGGAGAAGAGGAAGGAGAATGCAAATTCTAATTTCAAATAATATTTTTAGAGTCGACCGTGGTCAATTTGAATTAAAATCAGATCAAAACAAAATATCAAATTGAAATATATGAAGTAATTTAATCTTAAACTGGACCGAAAAATATTGATTCACCCGTCTAATTTTAATTTTCCTCTTTTAACTATTGAGAATGAAATTAACTCGAAATCACCAGTTCAATTGGCAATTTTAGTGATTTTGAAATAATAGAGAAACTATTAACAAAGATTAAAAATTTATTGCGAAACTATGCCAGAAACAAAACTACATTTGTGGTTCATTAAAGTCGCATATCCAGATACGTCTTTGTCATGAGTTACCTGTTATAAGCGCAATCTTCTTTTATCTTTGGATTTTGTGCAAACTGTTCAATAATTTTGCAAATCATTGCTATCTCTAAGGATGTTTGTGTTTGGAGTGTATTTTCCAAATTAAGCAAATCCTATAAAAAAATAAAGAAATTTCGTAAGAAAAAAATAAAGTAGACATGAATTTAATAATTTATTTTATATTTAATAGATAAATACCTAACTCGTAATATAAATACCAATAATTCATAATTGAGATTCTCCATCCATTAAAAAATTTTTAGTGTACTGGAAAACATATCTGTTCATAGTTAGAACTAATTACTTTAGAGAAAACAAAATGTGTTGCCAAACCACAAGCAAGCATTTCTGCTCCATCAACTCCTGCTCCAGTCAGTCCTAAATATTCCCCTGTGCCAAATAGAGCAAAATTAGATTACAAAAAACAGTATTTGGGAAAAAAAAAAAGATATAATTGCTAAGCATATACGAATCGTACAAAACAATACTTGTCCACATTGTATTATCCTGCAACTCAAACCTCCCAAGTTTGTTTTCTCCATCTATAACCATTTAATCGTAATATATATTCATGTCCATTAATAGGTTTTGTACAACTAAGTACGTCTTGTGCAACTAATTGGCTTTGATATTCTTTTAAAAGAAAACATAACTTTGATATTATTATAACTACCGCTGATACTGCAGCTTATCAGATAGTTGAAAAATATAAAAATTATTATTTCAAAAATTGTATTAACCACATATTAAATCAATATTTTGTATATAAAAACCTAGAACATTGAAAATCTTATTAACCACATGCCTTTTTGTAATTGTCAATTTATGGATCAAAACAATCAGATACGTTAACATAATAAAAGAAAATAATAAAAGAATAATAAAAGGCTTTTCAAACGATAGGCACCAATTTTTATTAACCATTTGATAAATGACTCAATACATAAATTCACCCATGTATTTTTTTAAAAAAATTTTGTAGTACCTTCAATTTTCATTTTGACCTATAAACACTTTAGCTTGTAAAATTGCACTTATTAAATACTCTATTAAACATCTCAACTTATAAAATTATATCGGTCAAATGCTTATTGGATAGTTGAAAAATGTAAAAATTATTGTTTAAAAAGTTGTATTAACCATATATCAAATCAATATTTTTCATATGAAAGTCAAAAATAAAATTTATTGTTTGTAGGGTGACAAGTTGTCAGGTTATTAAGAAAGACAAGTTAAGGGTACAATAAGATTGATTTTAAAGTTCAGAGTGCCATAAGAATTTTTTTTTTTTAAATCAAGGATTAAATTATGTATTGAGCCTTTGATAAATAAAAAGGGTTTTGTTTTTGTGTTTCTTTTAATCCCTCTAAATAGACATGAACCTCAGCACTTTTGAAGTATCCCATTAGACTAACGAGTTAAAAAGGTAATAATTGATTAATTTCCACTGATTACTCGTTTAGAAGAAAAATCAATAGCCCAAAAAATGGCAATCGAACTCATAAAATCCTTTTCTGATAACTAATTATTAAAACTCACGTTTTCTTTTAATTATAAAAGCCCTTTCTGTTTTCCAAAAAATAAAAATAAATTGATTATTTACCTCAAACCTATACGATTTCAATTTAATGAACTATCGATTTTTGATTAAGAAAGAGATTAATAAAATAAATTAAAACAGAAATCTTAAGCTAACTTCGATTTAAACTATTATTAAACCTACTAGAACGCGTGGTTTAATTACTGATCTTTGATATCCTATTTTACCTTAGATATTTCTAATGCAAAAAAAAAAAAAAAAAAAAAAAAAAAAAAAAAAAAAAAAAAAGAAGAGAGAATTGATAAAAAGACAAGAATTTTACCAAAATACCCAGGAAGCCTAGAAAGAAAATGTGACGCCCCTAGGTCAGGAAAAAGTCCTATATGAACTTCTGGCATTGCAAATACCTATAAATTTAAATGAAAATAAAAATAAGATATGTATTCCTACAAAAATAAATTATACGTAAGTGCAATTTCTGTCATTTTTAATTTATTTGATTAACTTTGAAATTAATTAATAAAAAAAAAAAGAAACTTACAGCTTTCTCAGTGACAATCCTAAACCTTCCATGCATAGTCAATCCAGCACCACCACCCATTACAATACCATCTATCAGTGGAATCTTTATTATGCAACCCAAAAACAGAATTAAAAATTGAAAATGAATGAAATAAAAAAATATATTTTTAAAGATTACTTAAAACATATATAATGTTGTAAATTAACTGCTAACCAAAGGTTTTTTATAAGTAGCAAGTAAGTAGTCCAGGTTAAACTGTTTCTCATAAAATCTTGCTCCAAAGCTCCAATGTCCTGAATACATTATATATCAGCAACCTTAATTAATTAATTAATAATACATTAAAATCCCTAATAATATAAAATTATAATAATAACTTCTGAAAGCTTATAAATTTTCACCAGCAACCATGGAAGTACAAATTGAAACAACATCACCACCCGCACAAAAAGCATTTCCATTTCCCTGTTGAAAAGAAAATAAAAAATTAAAGAAATAATTAATTGATTTATTGCAAAATATTGAATTGATAATAATAAAGAGTTTTAATCAGTAATAAACTGAAAATAACAACAAAAACAATTTGAAAATTGTAGAATTACATCATGAATCCAATAAGATTAATAAAATTGATGATGGTAGAAATCCTATTTCCTTATCATTTTTTAATTCTGCTAACAACAATCTAAATATTTAGAAATAATATTTCTGAATACTTTTATGTTTTTCCCTCGCTATAAGTGGAAAAAATGAAATATTATCATAAATGGTTATGCAATTAATATTTTCAATATTTTGTGCTAGTTAATATTATGTTAATAACTTATTTTAAGAATCAAACATTTTTTTTTACCTTTAAAATTATAAATTTGATAGTAGGATCCATCTCAAAAGCTCTTAGGTTTGTTAACATTTGAGAAATCTGAAAAGAAATAAAAGACATTAATTAGTTAACGTTCATAATAAATATATAGCTAATAATCATTTTTCACTTAACAGTTGTAAAATGGTTATTGAAAGGATGAAATGTAACTATATCACATACCATTTCATAACTGAGAATATTTAATTTTCTGGGTCTATTCAATATCACCTTTTTGAAATGTGAATCTCCTTCGAATAATACCTAATTTTAACAAAGATGTAAAAATATTAATAATTATATTTGAGGGAAAAATTAAAAACAAAACAAAATTGGTTTTTTTATTCAAAAAAAAAAAAAAAAAAGAACTTGGTGTTGGCCTATTATTCAATATAATAATAATAATAAATAGACATTAATATACCTGGTTAAGTTCCCTCTTGAAGCTGAAGTTGGAAGCCATATATGAATGTTTATGCTAATTATAGAAAGATATTGAGCAATGCTACGTTCTTCAAGTATTTATAGGGCAGTACCAATCACCTTTTGGAACTGTTTTAGATAAAATTTTATAAAAAAAATAATAGTTGAGATATAAAAATGTAAATTCACACACATATATATATAAATGCCTTACAGAAGTTCTTAACGTGTTTTATTTATGTAGTCAATCAAATATCTTTTTGCATTTATCTAATATCACCAATAATAATAATTGAAAAATCAAACTGAATGGAATCGATTTAATTCAATTTTGCTTGATATTTTAAATATTTGATTATAATTTAATTTTTCAGTGAAAAAACTAATCGGTTTTTGTTAGATTTTATTTTGTATATGTTTACCTATACATAATTTAATGGAATTTATTTGTACATCCAATAATTCAATGCCAGAATGTAGGTATGACCAGCTCAAGTTCACGAAATCAATATTCAAAGTTTTTGAAATGCTAAACCTAAATCGAATAATTCAAAATTTTTGAAACGCTAACCCTAAATTGGCTATTGATAATTGTGATTCCATTTAATTTCAGATTTTCAGTTTCAATCAGTTCCAGCATAGTTTCAATAAACAGACGTTTTGGATCACAAGTTCCATATTATTTTTTTAAAAATAAATAATAGAAATTCATTTCTGAAGCCAAGTCTTTTTCAAAAAAAAATTAATGTAAATTTAAAAAATATCTTTTTTTTTTAGATTTTTAATTTTTTAAGTCAAACGTATCATGTAATAACAAATTTATTTAAAGTTGTAAATTTGTATAAATAGATTAAATGATTATAAATTTTTTAAATAAACTAAATTTTCTTAAAACTTATGCATTTTAATTTTTTTTATTATTTGAATAAATGATAACGTGAAAAATGAAAAGTTTCAAAATTTTGAGAATGAAATTGATTTATGATGTGGAGCCCCTCCACCATCGTCGCATCACTCATGTCCTGTGAAAACTAGCCAGGTGATGAGTACATGTAATTTTTTTGTGTGGCTCTCAAAGGAAAGTTTCATTTCATGTCGTCAATGTCATGGCCAGCAATAATGCTTGAAGACAAGCAAATTAAATTATGTACTGTATCTTAACGTGATAATACTGTTATGTAATAATTGTTTGAGAAAATAATTTAATTTAAAGTATTTTTTATATTTATATTTTCAAGAAATAGTAAATATTTCTTTTCATACTTATCATTTATATATGATCAATAATTATTAGTTTAATTTAATGATTTTTTTAGAAAATTAGTACTAAATTAAGAGTAATATAGTCAATTTACTCCATAATTTATTATAATTTATATAAATTTAATGATTTTCTTAAGAGACTTGAAATTTCAAATATAATAAATATTATGGAACATAAATAATATATTTTCTCTTCTTACGTCGATGAGAAGGATTGAAATCTCGACGATTCCAAAATGTTACCTTCAATTATTCATTTATTTTAATTAATTAGGCGACAAGAAATAATTATCATAGAAGTGCCAATACAAACAGATACATTGAAGAACCTATTGTTTCTTTCAAACCAAAGGCCTCAATGTAATTAATAATATATCGTATCTATATTAAGCTGTGGAACATGTTGGGAAAAATTACGCAAAATCTCTAATAAGTCAAAAAATAACACACAATTTGATAACGTATTTCGGCCAATCTTGCCTACGTCTCCAGACTGCCACAGATCTTTTATAGGAGAAAAATAAATAAAGTGTTTACATACACTCACAACTCTCTATTCAAGAATACCCGAAAAATTAAGCTTAATTTTTCTTCTTGAATAATCTCACTTATTTTTCTCTCTCACAATTGTTCTCTCACAATTGCTCTCACTCTCTCTTGTTTTGTGTATATAAATGAACTTCGTCTGCCTCCTTTTATTGGCAGTTCACTGAATGAGCGTCTTCATACTTTGCCAAAAAGAAATTGCTAACTTTTGCCAACTTTTTTTCTTTTTCAAATAACACGTTTTTTCTTTTTTTTTCACATGCGGGTCCCATTTACGTGGGCACACCACAGCCAACTTTGACAGAACAATAATTTATAGAGTAGTTATTTAATTTTGAATATTTAACGGTACATAATATTCAGATGTCAAAGTCTAGGCTGCAATATTTTTTCCACTATATCAGACCTTGATGGAAGTTGTAGATATTTATAGGAGAAAAATAAATAAAGTGTTTACATACACTCACAACTCTCTATTCAAGAATACCCGAAAAATTAAGCTTAATTTTTCTTCTTGAATAATCTCACTTATTTTTCTCTCTCACAATTGTTCTCTCACAATTGCTCTCACTCTCTCTTGTTTTGTGTATATAAATGAACTTCGTCTGCCTCCTTTTATTGGCAGTTCACTGAATGAGCGTCTTCATACTTTGCCAAAAAGAAATTGCTAACTTTTGCCAACTTTTTTTCTTTTTCAAATAACACGTTTTTTCTTTTTTTTTCACATGCGGGTCCCATTTACGTGGGCACACCACAACCAACTTTGACAGAACAATAATTTATAGAGTAGTTATTTAATTTTGAATATTTAACGGTACATAATATTCAGATGTCAAAGTCTAGGCTGCAATATTTTTTCCACTATATCAGACCTTGATGGAAGTTGTAGATATTCCTAATCATCCTCATCAATTGCACTGTGACAGTCGAAATTGCTAAAAGTAATATATATAATGAGTAGAATATCGTTCCTACGAGAATTGTATATAAGTATCAAAATTAAATAAAATGACTTCGATTCCAAATTAGGGTATAATTATAATTCGATTTTAAATTCAGGGTATTGAGAGAAGAAAGTTATATTTAGGGTACAATTAAAACAATTCACAAAATTTAGAATTTTTTTATGGTTTGACCTACTTAGACTCAGTCTATGGATCCATCTATGAATCAAACCAATTAAATATTTTATAATGAGGATATAGTTGTAGTACCAACAATAAATCATCAGACCAAGTTGTTATTATGATGAGTAGAATAAAAATGATAATAATAATAATAATAATAAATAGACATTAATATTACCTGGTTAAGTTCCCTCTTGAAGCTGAAGTTGGAAGCCATATATGAATGTTTATGCTAACTATAGAAAGATATTGAGCAATGCTACGTTCTTCAAGTATTTATAGGGCAGTAACAATCACCTTTTGGAAATTCACATATATATATATATATATTCCTTACAGAAGTTCTTAACTTACTGTATTTATGTAGTCAATCAAATATCTTTTTGTATTTATCTAATATAATCAGTAATAATAATTGAAAATCAAACCAAATGGAATCTATTTAATTCAATTTTGCTTGATATTTTAAATATTTGATCATAATTTAATTTTTCAGTGGAAAAACTAATCGGTTTGTTAGATTTTTTTTTGTATATGTGTTACTATACATAATCTAATGGAATTTATTTGTACATCCAACAATTCAATGTCAGAATGTAGGTATGACCAGCTCAAGTTCACGAAATCAATAATTCAAAGTTTTTGAAATGCTACACCTAAATCCAATAATTCAAAATTTTTTAAATGTTAACCCTAAATTGCTATTAATAATTGTGGATTCCATTTAATTTCAATTTTAATCAATTCCAGCATAGTTTCAATGAACAGACGATTTAGACCACAGGTTGCATATTATTTTTTTTAAAACAAAGAATACAAATTCGTTTCTAAAGCCAAGTCCTTTTCAAAAAAAAAAAAAATCTAAATTTGAAAAAAATATTAATAAATTTATTTTAAATAACTTTTACAATATTCATACTCATATAAGAAATAAAATTCATTAACTTTATAAATAAATACTAAATAATCAAATAAATTATTAAAAAATTTTAAAAATATTTTAATAATATAATTTTTAACTAATAAAAAACTTTAACAGGAAAAAAAACAATGTTAAACTTTAATTGTTATCAAACAATATAATTTTAGACAAAGTATTTCTTTTCTTTTTTTTTTTTTTGCTACTTTTCTTTTTTAGACTTTTAATTTTTTAAGTCAAGTGTATATGTAATAACAAATTTATTTAGAGTTGTAAATTTGTATAAAATGTTGGATTTAATTTTCTATTGTGGGCTTAATATGTAAAATTAAATATGTACAGCAGTCTAATTGTAAAGTCAATTTCAAATGTGGTCTTGATTGTGAATAATTGACTATTGAGGTATCAACTAATTATAGATATTAAGTGTAGAGACCATTATATAATTTCTATTTCGTTAAAGGACCGAAATAGGAATTGTACTAACCCTACAGGTATATAAAGGTCGTGGTCCCCAGAGGAGTTGAATACGATTAAGTTTTACGTTCCTTTCGTATTGCTTCCGCAAAATCGATTCTTCAATTCTCTGGAAGGCTGCAAACCTAATTCTGCACATCAAGATCGACGAACAACGATGTCAGGTACGCGGCCTTTTCTTATTCAATCTATTTTGTTGAATCTAGTGGTTTGCACGAAGGTTATTGTGGAATTATTTGAGATTAATCCTAACAAGTGGTATCAGAGCCTTGTGCATAATTCCTAGATTTTAGATTGATTCTCGTATGTTTTTTTATTTATTTACCCTACTGTTTACGGATTGAGGGTTTTGTTTAATAATAAATAAAAAAAAAAAATTTTTTTCTCACTGTTCTTCGGATTCCCCAAGAACAGGTAAGAGGTTTTGAACTAATGCCATTAACGATTAATTGTTCGTTTGGTATTTTGTTTTTTTTTTTTTTTTTTGCTGGCTCGATCTTGTTTTTTTTTTTTTTTTTTTTTAAAAAAAAAAAAAAAAAAAAAAAAAAAAGAAGAAACAGGCTGGTTTCTTTGAAGAGAGTCGGCGGAAAGGAGTTTCCGTCTCTGATTGTTTTTTTGGTTTTAAGGTTAGGGATGGTAAATTACGGTTAGGTCCCTGAAAAATTTCGTATTAGGCTCCTAAGTTTCTGTAACTTCAGATTAGACCCCTAATTTTCTGTAACTTCAGATTAGGCTCCTGAGTTTCTTTAACTTCTGATTAGGCCTCTAATTTTCTGTTTTCTTTCGTCTAGACCCATGGACATATATTTAATTAAATTAGACCCCCGAACTTTATTTATTCAAATTTATTTAGTCCTATTTTATAACTTAGTCTCTAATTTAGTGACTTAAAGACTAGATTATAATTTTTTTTTTGGGCTAAATAATTTTAGATTATTAAATATTTAGACAATCAATTCATTTAATTGCAATTGTTTTGTTTTAATTACAATTGAATGAATTAATTTGTCGACTTGAGATTAAATTTTGGAGTGATTAAGTTCCTATTGTGTTTGATTTTATTAAAATAAATTGATTTGATCAATAAGTCACCAAAGTGACCTCTATTGCTTGAATTGATTTATTTTAGAATATTAGACAGGTGTATTAGAATTCGTTGCGGATAGTTAATCGGCCCAAAGGAAGGTTGCTATCTGGCTGAGTTTTGAATACATGTTTGGCAATAAATATGTGATAATTGTTTGATTATTTTCCATGACAATGATATATCGGCCCAAAGGAAGATTTATTATTTGTCAAGACTATGTTATCAATATTTGATTGCTGCGTTGAGATACTTATTACAAGTTAATGTTTTACATCCAAAGATGAGAATATTAATGTTGTGTCTGTATCTTATTTCCATTTTTTGATCTCTACTTATGTGAATTGTTTCATTTGTGGTTTGTGAGCTTATACTTGTCTATTTGTTTATTTTCTCTGATGTCAGCTAACATGTCATTTAATCCTGATTGTGTCCCTAAACTTGAGGGATCAAATTTTGAGTCTTGGAAATTAGACATTATGATTTTTCTGGGCTGTATGGATTTGGATCTTGCATTCAGGATGGACGAACCTGCTCCTCTTACTGATACGAGCACTAATGTTCAAAGGGTTCAGTATGAGAAGTGGGAGCGTTCTAATCGCTTAGGTCTGATGATCATGCAGAAAGGAGTCCCAGAACATATTCGAGACTCTGTCTCAGTTGAAAAGAACAATGCTCAAAACTATCTTGCCGAGCTGGAGAGGGCTTATGTCAAGAATGACAAAGCCGAAGTGGGAACACTTTTAGGAAAATTAACCTCCATGAAGTTTGCTGGCAATGGTGGTGTTCGGGAGCATATTCTTAGCATGTCTCAGATTGCAAAGAGACTGAAGGCGCTGGGTATGGCTTTACCAGATGACCTTTTAGTCCATTTGGTTATGAATTCTCTTCCTTCTCAGTATGGACAAATTAGGACTTCCTATAATTGTCAGCCGAATAAATGGACTCTTAACGAGGTCATTTCTCATTGTGTTGATGAGGAGGAAAAAATGAATTCTAACAAAAGAGAGAGTGCTCATTTTGTTTCTTCAGCTGGGAAGGGCAAGAACAAGAAAAGAAAGAGGCCTTCTGCAAAGACTGTTGAAAAGGCTATTGAGAAACCTGCTGTTGCTACTGCTGTAGATCCAGTACAAAAGAAGCCTTATGTGCCAAAATGCTTCTTTTGTGGAAAGACGGATCACTTGAGAAAGGACTGTCCTAAATTTGCTATTTGGCTTGCAAAGAAGGGTAAGTACCTTGTTTTAGTCTGTTGTGAAGTTAATTTAACTTCAGCTCCTAAAAACACTTATTGGGTGGATTCTGGTGCTACCGCTCATATAAGTGTTTCATTGCAGGGCTGCCTCAACTACAGAAAGCCAAATGACGGTGAAAGATACATCTATGTGGGAAATGGCGATCCGGTTGAAGTAGAGGCAATTGGACATTTTAGATTATGTTTAAGTACTGATTATTTTTTGGATCTTATAGATACTTTTGTTATTCCCTCTTTTAGAAGGAATTTGATTTCTGTTTCCTTTTTGGACAAATCTGGTTTTCATTGTTCTTTTGGAGACAGTGTATTCACTTTATCTATGAATTCAAAAGTTTTGGGTACTGGTTGCTTGAATGAGTGTGATAATCTATATATGTTAGACATTGATACTAGTTATCATGAATCCCTGCATGTTACTGCAAGAGGTACCAAAAGAAAGTTGAATATTGATAACTCAGCTGTACTTTGGCATAGACGTTTGGGTCATGTATCCAAATCAAGAATTGAACGTCTTGTTTCTGATGGTATCTTAGATACACTTGATTACACAGGTTTGGATTCTTGTATTGAGTGTATTAAAGGAAAACAGACTAAACAAAAGAGACTAGGTGCCATTCGGTCATCCAATGTTTTAGAACTGATTCATACAGATATTTGCGGTCCATTCCATATTGCAGCTAGAAATGGCCAAAGATATTTTATATCATTCATTGATGACTATTCTCGTTATGGTTACTTATATCTCATTCATGAAAAATCTGAGTCTTTGGACGTGTTTAAATCTTATAAAGCCGAAGTTGAAAATCAACTAGGAAAGAAGATTAAATCTGTTCAATCTGACCGTGGTGGTGAATATTATGGTAAATATGACGGTTCAGGCGAACAACGTCCAGGACCTTTTGCGCTTTTCCTACAGGAATGTGGAATTGTCCCTCAATATACAATGCCTGGTACTCCCAGCATGAATGGTGTATCTGAGAGACGTAATAGGACTCTTATGGATATGGTAAGGAGTATGATTAGTCATTCTACTTTACCAGAGTCTCTGTGGGGTGAAGCATTAAAGACAGCAACTTATCTTCTCAATAGGATTCCATCTAAAGCAGTTGCTAAAACACCTTATGAACTTTGGACTGGACGTAAGCCTAGTCTAAAGCATCTTCATGTTTGGGGCTGTCCAGCTGAAGCAAGGCCTTACAAGCCGAATGAAACAAAACTGGACTCCAAAACTATCAGCAGCTACTTTATTGGATATTCTGAGCGGTCTAAGGGTTATAAGTTTTATAATCCTACTTCCAGAACTTTTTTTGAAATGAGAATTGCAACATTTTTTGAGGATGTTGATTTTGGAGGGAGAAATAAAGAAAGAAACATTGTCTTTGAAGAGGAACCAAGTAAGGATGATTCGGTTCTCATTCCTTTTGTTGTTTCTGATAGCGTACAGACTCCAGTTACTCCTGTCGCTATTCAAGATCCAATTCAAGACAATGCTATTCTTCCTCAAGAACAAATTCAACAACCTCAAGAATTAGAGCCTGTTCAAATGCCTTTGAGGAGATCTACTAGGGAAAGAAAAAGTGTTATTCCAGATGATTATATAGTGTTTCTTCAGGAACATGAGGATACTGTAGACATGATAGATAATGATCCAGTTAGTTTCTATCATGCCATGCAGAGTTCTGACTCCCATAAGTGGATTGAGGCAATGAAAGAAGAGTATAAGTCTATGCAAGACAATCAAGTTTGGGATCTTGTTCAATTACCTGAAGGAAAGAAACTCATTGGTTGCAAATGGATATTTAAAACCAAAAGGGATTCTCAAGGTAATGTGGAAAGATATAAAGCACGTCTTGTAGCAAAAGGCTTTACTCAAAAGGAAGGGATTGACTATAAAGAAACCTTCTCTCCAGTTTCTTCGAAGGATTCTTTTAGGACAATCATGGCCTTAGTTGCAAATCTTGATCTTGAGCTTCATCAAATGGATGTTAAGACTGTGTTTCTCAATGGCGACATTGATGAAACAATATATTGTCAACCCCTTCCCCAAATGTCATAGGCATGTGATGCATATGATGAATGAGAAGAAATACACGTGATGTATGTGAGTCGCCACCTTGTTTAATTATTTTAGGGTAAACTAGGAAAAAACCCTAAGTGACTCCATTTTTAATTAACCTAGTTACTAGATTAATTATCCCAATGATTAAGGCACAATCTACGAACCCGAGATGGATCCCGAGACTATGTCATGCCGATAAACTAACCGATGAATGAATGTTTTGCAAGGTAAATGATGGATTAATGAAATGTTTGAGTGATTTTGACTTGCCACCCGGGGTGAAATCCCGAATGTGCCTACGTACTTCCGTTTGAATGGAAGATCAAAGTCAACGTAGTTCGATAGGCCTTGTTTCAAGGGCTTTGAAGGTGTATGCTTAATGCATGAGTGTGTGTATGCTTTGTGCATTTTGTGTGTTTGCTTTGTGCATGAGTGTGTATGCTTTGTGCATGAGTGTGTATGCTTTGTGCATGAGTGTGTGTATGCTTTGTGCATTTTGTTTAGGCATTTTGCCAAAAATGTTGATTTTAATGGCTTTTAGCCAAAATGATTTGATTTAGGCAATTGTTGCCAAAATGTGCGATTTAGGCGATTGTCGCCAAAATGGTTGATTTTAAGGCCTTTGGCCAAAATGTGTTGTTTTAGGCAATTAGTTTGCCAAAATGTGCGATTTAGGCTTTAATGCCACGATTATCAATTAATCGGGCGTTCGAGCTTAATCACAATTTATTGTCGAAACGTGATTGATTAAGGCTTTTAGCCACAATTATTGATTAATTGGACTTAAGCCGGATTTGTTCGAAATAAGGCAATTGAACCGTAGTTATTAATTAACTAGGCTCTTTTAACCAATATTATCGGATTTAAGGCTTTAATACCACAGTTATTAATTAACCGGACATTTAAGCTTAATCGTGTTTAATTAAGACAGTTTATTTGTCTAAATGATGACGTGAATGCATTTATGCAATTGTAGAATTATTAAGAGTAGAAGAGAAATATGCATGAAGTGCTAAAATTAAATAGGCAGAGTTTTGTTTACATACCTGATTTAATCGACGACCGCTTCTTAGCAAGGTCAAAATTTGAGTATTCACAGTTGCCCCCCACTGGCTATCATAAAAATGATTTATGAGAGCCAGTGGCCGTCTGAAGGAGCAAATTTTGAAGGCGAAACTCGGACCTTGGGCCAAATTGGGATTGTGGGGCCTTAGGCTGAGTTGTGAATTTTGGGCCCTAGGCCGAGTTTTGAATTTCGGGCCTTAGGCCGAATTGTGAATTTTCGGGCCTCTGCGGCCGAATGTGATTTTTCGGGCCTCTGTGGCCTGAATGTGATTTTTCGGGCCTCTGTGGCCTGAATGTGATTTTTCGGGCCTTTGTGGCCTGGATTGTGATTTTTCGGGCCTCTGGGGCCTGATTGTGATTTTTCGGGCCTCTGGGGCCTGAATGTGATTTTTCGGGCCACTTTGGCCTGAATGTGATTTTTCGGGCCACTTTGGCCTGAATGTGATTCTTCGGGCCACTTTGGCCTGAATGTGATTCTTCGGGCCTCTGGGGCATGAATGTGAATTTTCGGGCCTCTGTGGCCTGATTGTGATTCTTCGGGCCTCTGGGGCCTGATTGTGATTGTTGGGCCTCTGCGGCCGAATGTGATTTTTATTTTATTATTATTATTATTATTATTTTTATTTTTTTATTTTTTATGAAATGATCAAATGCATGGAATTATATTTGCAACTTAAAGATGTTTTAGCCTCTTTGAGGAGTTAAAAAGAAATTTTGCCTCTTAGAGGACTTGAAAAGATGTTTTGCCTCTTAGAGGGCTCGAAAAGAGATTTGTTTTATTTTTGTGTTTTTTTTTTCTTTGAGAACCAAGGGTCCACCTAAAGTCGAAATGATCAAATGGCTTGGTTTTGGATGAAGAATGGTTGGCTATTGGTTAGGGTTTCACCCTAGGTTTTATGTAAAAAGAGGTCGACGATAGTTGGGTTTCACCCTGGGTTGTGTATGTTAACACTTGCCCCTGAATCCGACCTGGAGGATTTCGCCCCCTGTTTGATGCCTTTATTAGCTGAAATAGAATTTCTTCTTAATGAAAGACTAGAAATTCTGTGATTACTTCTGTGATGGGAGAATGGTGAAGGTTCTTATCACTTCTTGCCCCCAGAATGGTGCTGACCATGGAATACTTCAAAACATTGGTGTTGTACTTGTCCAATCGATTGAGGAATCAAAGAGAACAAAGTCACTTATATGACTCGAGGAAACAGACAATGTTGATGACATCGCTCGTCTGAAAGGATCGAAGAAACGATGGTCCGAGTGGAGACGAGGTATTAAAGAATTACCTCTCAACGATTATGTTTGACATTTTTAGGGTTGTTTTGGAAACCCCGGGGATTGACATTTTCCTCTTTTTTTTTTTTTTTTTTTTTTTTTCGAGGAATGACTCAAAGAGTGACGCTTTCAAAATGAACTTTTGAGAATGACTCAATTTTTTGTTACTCCTTGTGGAATGACCACTGGTGATGGAGACTTGATTTTAGAGACTTGATTTTAGAGACTCGATTTAGAGACTCAAATTTTTCTTGTAGTGAATTTTGACTCGAAGGAACTTAGTGTTCATCCTACAAAAATGGACTCTCTAAAAGAATTCATGAAAGCACTTTTTGTTTTTGTTTTTTTTTTTTTTTTTTTTTTTTTTTTTTTTTTTTTTTTTTTAACCTAGTAGCCACCCTTTCGGGTTTTCGACTCTAGCAGGCTCTTTGCCCTAACTTTTGCCTAGACCGCCCTTTCGGGTTTTCAGCCTAGCGGGCTCAATTCTTGCCTGAAGCCGCCCTTTCGGGTTTTCAACTCCAGCTTTTATTTTTTTTTCTTCGCTTTTTATATATATATATATATATATATATTTTTATATATATATTTTATATTGGCAAAGAGAAAATGCTTTTTATGATGCAAACTTATGTTTGTGACCGCGCCTTTGTGGCTGCCTACGTATCTCCAAGAACTCTTCGGGGGATGGGGAGAATCAGGTCTTTCGTAGTTCCTTCTGGGATGCGAACTTCGTGCTCGGCTGGTGCGGAATTCATCTCCGACTTGATGTTAGTGCGAAATTCCTTTCCGTCTTGGTGCGGAATTTATTTCCGACTTGGTGCGGAATGACTTGCTGTTGGGGCAAAATTCAATTCCGACTTAATGCTGATTGTGGAATTCATTTCCGATTTGATTTCTTCAGGATTCCTTCCCGGCTTGATGTCTTTGCGGGAGTCCTTCCCAGCTGGATGTTGATGCAGAATTCATTTCTGTTTTGATTTCTTCGCAGGATTCCTTCCCGGCTTGATGTCTTCGCGGGATTCCTTCCCGGCTTGATGTCTTTGCAGGATTCCCTTCCCGACTTGATGTTGATGCAGAGTTCATTTCTGACTTGATTTCTTCACGGGATTCCTTCCCGGCTTGATGATGTTGAATCAACTTATTGACTCGAGCTCGTATGGTAGTGATGACCCTAGGCGAATCTGATTTTGTTGTTGTAGTGGTTTTACCACTGGTTGACTGAAATATGACTTGTATTCATCACAAAGAGTTTTGAATACCCACATTGTGGTGGTAACTTGAGTGGCTTGAGTGTTGAAGAAGCTTTTATGCTTTGAGTTTGTGGCTTTGCCATGTTTGAATTCTTGAGGTTAATTTGAACTTTATCTTCCTCTGAATTTGAAACTTATTTCCTTAATGGTTCTCCTCTCCATAAGGAATTTTGAGGAGACTCTTCCTTTTCCTTGTTTTGAGAAATGACCCTTGTTTATAAGGACACTTGTACTTGTGCCATGCTTGGCACTTGATTGTCAAGGCGTTTGTTGTCATCCAATTTGTGGAAATGACTGCTTCTTTTAACTTGCTTTTTCAAAAATGTGAGCAGCCGCTTGGTCTTTGTCCTTATGGCTGAAACGATTTGTCATCTACCCTTGATGGGCTTGAATTTAACGGAGAACTTGCAGTTGACTCGTTTTTGACAACTTGATTTCCTGTAACTTTATCCTTGATTTCTTTCTTTTGTGCAGAGGTTCCTTTTGACCCGTTTTTTTTTTTTTTGCTTTGTTTGCTTCCTTTTGACCAGGGGTTCCTTTTGTCCCGTTTTTCCTTTTGCTTACTTAGAAGCAGCCTCTCCATAAAGAATTTCGAGGCAACTTGATTCTGAGATGACTTGAGTAGTATATGGATAGCATTGCGACTTCGTGCAGACCCAACCCAATTCCAAGCATAACTTCTTTATTCTGTTGCTTTTAAGCTCAAAATTCAGACACCTCTCTATCGGAGCATCTTCCATTCTTAGGTTTTCGGAGAAACCATTATGGCCCTAACCTCTTCAATCGGCTTTGTCTCGGTACTGTTTGAAGTCTTGCGTACCCTTTGCTGGATCCTTTCCATGATTACCCTTCAAAACTTCCCTTTTGATGGTGCTTCTTAAGATGCCCCCAGCTTTGATTGATGCAAAGCAAATGAAAGGATGAATGCATTTTTCTTTGCCAATTTTTATTATCTTTTTTTTTTTATCATCATTTTTTTTTCATTATTTTTTTGATTTTTTTTTTTTTTTTGTGCTTTCACAGGAAAAGATAGAGAGAGAGTATAAACATGATTGGAATGTAAACTGATCCCTTTTTATTGATAAGACAAAATTTGTGTACAAAAGACACTTAGATTTACAAATTTGAATTGAATGAAAACTTGAATGGAAATGAAAATGAAAAGAAAAAAGAAACTAGGCCCTAAAAGATAGACTCTAGGTGGACTATGATGGACTAGGATCGGATTGACTGTAGTGACTTTGTTCTTCTTGATGCTTCAATCAATCAGACATGTTGTTGTTGGTCTTGAACAATTCTTTTGTTCTTTTGGAGGTTTGATCTCAACCTTCTCAGACACAAACTTCATTCATTTCTAAGAAAAGTTCGAAAGGATCGAACGATTCTTGTTCAGCAATTTTTTTTGCATTAATCCCATGGTTAGGCAAGGGATTGGTTGTTATTCAGCTTGCTCTTGGGGATGATAGACCCATTGTCAACCAGGTCTTGTAGACGGTTTTTCAAAGTCCAGCATGATTCGGTCTTATGCCCATGTCCTTGATGGTACTCACAGTATTCATTGGCTTTGAAATTCCGGGGCAGGGGGTTTGGTAATGGCCTTGCTTCTAAGGGCTTCAGTAAATTTGCTTTCATTGCTTCTCGGAATACCAAAAGGATTGGCATGCCGAGATCAGTATATTGCCTCCTTGGCTGATTGTTTCCCAAATTCCCAACACGTAAAGGATTCGTGGGGATTATACTGGCTATTTCATTTGTCTCACTAGACCCAGCATGATTCTGCTTCTTGTATGAGTCTTCTTTGAGCCGACCCAACTGGATTAAGTCTTCCACCTTAGTTGCAGTCGCAATGAGCGATTGGAACGTAGGCAAGTACTGTGTTTGAAGCTGTGACTGGTAGACAGGCAGTAAATTCTTGATTATTATGTCAACTTGTTCCTGTTCAGAGGGTCGGTTGATCATTTGAGCAGCTTTGGCTCTCCACCTCGAAAGGAACGAGGAGAAGGGCTCATTGTTCTTTTGTTTAGTGGTTTCCAGCTCCCTCCGGGTAACATCCACTTCGATATTATAATGATACTGCGTGTTGAAAGCATTGCATATGTCCTCCCAATTCTTCATTTTGGAATGATCCAAGCTTACAAACCATCTTAATGCAGCACTAGTCAAAGATTGCTGAAACAACTGAGCAAGGAGCTCGCTGTTCAGGCCAAAGGGGTTGAGGGCACCCACATACATTTTCAGGTGCGTTTTGGGACAAGTGGTTCCGTCAAACTTATCCATGTTGGGCATCTTGAATTTTGTAGGTAATCTTGCTTTGGGGAACAAGGACAAGGAGTCCATGTCCACCACTTCTTTGTGTGTTTTAAGGGCAGTAACAGATCTTTCTAACAATTCCAGTTTTTCTCTCATTTTCTGAGCTTCCAACTCAGAAGCAGTTTTGGAGGGCATTTCTTCCAAGTTAGGGATAGGGTTTGAGGATGCAGATGTAGCACCAGGTCCTTGATTGGAGGCAGCATTACCATTTCCCCCAACTGGAGCCCCATTTCCATTACTACCGCCTAGTTCAGCTAATAGGGCAATTCTTTGGGCAGCCAATGCCTCATTCATTCTAGCCTCCATTCTAGCTTCCAGTTGTTCAATGAGGTTTTGGATGTCGGTGAGTGATGCCATTGGTGCGGTTGGTGAAATTGGTCTTGTGGGTGAGAGCTCAGTTGGCGTTTCGGGTGCAGGTGGTCTTTGGAGGGGTACCTGTGAAAGGACATAGTAAAAAATGATTAGACTATCCTATATAAGGTGTTTTCATAGGGGATGCGAGATAGGGTAGTGTAAGGGTAAGGTATTTGGGCTTGACCCTTGTGATGTGGGTTGGTATGACCAAACAATGTAGGGTAGTGTTGGTAGGCTAGGACACCTAGGATAGGACCCAATGGGGTGTGATATGTAAGGTAGAGTGCTTAGGGTTGGACACCTCGACTTTTCGAAAGGCCCCAGGTTCTCAAAGAATTTTTTTTTTGGGCCTTAGGGGCCAAAATGTGAATTTTTGGGCCTTTGAGGCCAACATGTGAGTTTTTTGGGCCTTAGTGGCCAAATTGTGAATTTTTGGGCCTTATGGGCCAATATGTGAGTTTTTGGGCCTTAGTGGCCAAATTGTGAATTTTTGGGCCTTATGGGCCAAATTAGGAATTTTTGGGCCTTTGTGACCAAATCGGAAATTTTAGGACCAAAATGTGATTTTCCAGGTCTTAGGGACCAAAATGTAAGTTTTCAGGTCTTAGGGACCAAAAATGTGAATTTTCAGGTCTCAGGGACCAAAATGTGATTTTCCAACTTTGAAATGGAAATTTTTTTTTTTTTTTGCGTGAAGCATGGGATGAATGCGTGAATGCGCACAGCATCACAACATAATTCATTTTTAATGGAATGATTCAGCATCATCGGGTGCATACAGTCCTAAAGGATAGGTTCTATAGGCTATGACACAAATAGAGAATTGGCTTATTAAGGGACCCTTGAACCTTGAGTAAGGATATACCTAACCACATGTGAAACAAAGAGTTTCGCGTGGATCCAACGGTACGCATACTCATGGGTCACCTCCAAAAGGATTAGAGATGGTTTGCGGTAACAGGGAGGACGCTTTGGCTGTCCGTCGGCATAATCAAAGAGACCTGCCGATCAGCGCTACTTGCTATCCAGACTCAGAAGTTTGAACAGAAGAGAAGAAATTCATTTGAAGTTCATTTTTTATGCAATGGAGAAAAAGATTCTCAATCGTGCAAATAAATCAACAAGTTTTAATGTCTTAATTAAATTTTTCAATTAAGTTCAAATTTCCTCATCAAGTATTCTTAAAGAAAGAACACTTGATTCGTGCTAGGATACCCTGCAAAACAAAGCATTGTAAAATAATACCCTAAAGAAGGGCGGGTTAGTTTACACAACAATCGTAGTCCGCTTTATGCAAAATGATTACATAAATCCCCGGTGAAGTCGCCAAACTGTGAACCCCTTCCCCAAAAGCACATAGGCATGTGATGCATATGATGAATGAGAAGAAATACACGTGATGTATGTGAGTCGCCACCTTGTTTAATTATTTTAGGGTAAACTAGGAAAAAACCCTAAGTGACTCCATTTTTAATTAACCTAGTTACTAGATTAATTATCCCAATGATTAAGGCACAATCTACGAACCCGAGATGGATCCCGAGACTATGTCATGCCGATAAACTAACTGATGAATGAATGTTTTGCAAGGTAAATGATGGATTAATGAAATGTTTGAGTGATTTTGACTTGCCACCCGGGGTGAAATCCCGAACGTGCCTACGTACTTCCGTTTGAATGGAAGATCAAAGTCAACGTAGTTCGATAGGCCTTGTTTCAAGGGCTTTGAAGGTGTATGCTTAATGCATGAGTGTGTGTATGCTTTGTGCATTTTGTGTGTATGCTTTGTGCATGAGTGTGTGTATGCTTTGTGCATTTTGTTTAGGCATTTTGCCAAAAATGTTGATTTTAATGGCTTTTAGCCAAAATGATTTGATTTAGGCAATTGTTGCCAAAATGTGCGATTTAGGCGATTGTCGCCAAAATGGTTGATTTTAAGGCCTTTGGCCAAAATGTGTTGTTTTAGGCAATTAGTTTGCCAAAATGTGCGATTTAGGCTTTAATGCCATGATTATCAATTAATCGGGCGTTCGAGCTTAATCACAATTTATTGTCGAAACGTGATTGATTAAGGCTTTTAGCCACAATTATTGATTAATTGGACTTAAGCCGGATTTGTTCGAAATAAGGCAATTGAACCGTAGTTATTAATTAACTAGGCTCTTTTAACCAATATTATCGGATTTAAGGCTTTAATACCACAGTTATTAATTAACCGGACATTTAAGCTTAATCGTGTTTAATTAAGACAGTTTATTTGTCTAAATGATGACGTGAATGCATTTATGCAATTGTAGAATTATTAAGAGTAGAAGAGAAATATGCATGAAGTGCTAAAATTAAATAGGCAGAGTTTTGTTTACATACCTGATTTAATCGACGACCGCTTCTTAACTCCAGATTAAGCTCCTCGCTTAGGAAATATTAATTAATTTTAATTTGTTTAATTTTAATGTCCAAATATCACAATAAAAATGCAATAAAAATTAAATTAAATGCAAAAAGCGGTAAAGAAAACGCAAGGAGCGTGAGAGGGAGAAGGATTCGTCTATCAAACAGACAAGGCGCCAGAAATAGGCTGAAAATGGTCTATTTATAGGTCATTTTTGGGTCCAGGGCGGCAGGTGCCGCCTGGCTCGGCGGCAGGTGCCGCCTGGGAGGGCGGCAAGTGCCGCCCAGTCGGTGGGGCGGTAGGTGCCGCCCATGCTAGGCGGCTGCTGCCGCCCAGGCGGTGGGGCGGCAGCTGCCGCCGTGTCCGGCGGCCGGAGCCGCCATGTCCGGCGGCCGGCGCCGCCGTAGCATGGTGGTGGCCACCATGTCTCGCTCCGGGAGCTTTTTTGGGAGTTTCCGACCTCCAAAAAATATTCCGGGACCTGTTCCGCGATCCTCGCGATATTCCGGACGTTTTAAGTACCATATTGGCATACTTCCAGTAAATGTCCAAAATGGCCTTCGGTCCGGCCGGACTGTTTGCAGTCCGGCATTGACACTGTAGAAAAGTCAAAGTTACTGTAGAAAAGTCAAATTTACTGTAGCAAGGTCAAAATTTGAGTATTCACATATATATGTTGCAACCAGAAAATTTTGTAATTGGAGATCCAAAACATCTGGTATGCAAATTAAAGAAATCCATTTATGGACTCAAGCAAGCTTCTCGTCAATGGTACTTTAAGTTCAACCAAGTAATTGTCTCGTTTGGCTTTGAGGTAAATGCTGTTGAAAATTGTGTGTACCATAAGTTCAGTGGGAGTAGGTTTATCTTTTTGGTCTTATATGTGGATGACATACTTCTTGCTACTAATTGTAAAGTCTTGCTGCATGAAACCAAAGTTTTTCTTTCAAAGCATTTTGAGATGAAAGATTTAGGTGAAGCTTCTTTTGTTTTAGGGATTCAGATACATCGAGACCGTTCTCGAGGTATTCTTGGATTATCACAAAAGAGCTATATTGATAAAGTGCTCAAGAGATTTAGTATGCAGAATTCTAGACCATTGGATACCCCTATTGCAAAAGGTGATAAATTTAGTAATCAACAATGTCCAAAGAGTGAACTTGAAATTCAGGAAATGCAAAAGGTTCCTTATGCGTCAGCTGTAGGAAGTCTTATGTATGTTCAAGTTTGTACTCGTCTAGACATTTCTTTTATAGTTGGCATGTTAGGTAGATATCTCAGCAATCCAGGAATGGATCATTGGAAAGCAGCCAAAAGAGTCATGAGATATCTTCAGAGGACTAAGGGACATATGCTCACATATAGGAGATCAGATCAGCTTGAGATCATTGGGTATACTGATTCTGATTTCGCTGGATGCCAAGACAGTAGAAAATCCACATCTGGCTACGTTTTTCTATTGGCTGGCGGTGCTATTTCTTGGAAGAGTGTGAAACAAACTCTAGTGGCAACCTCCACCATGGAAGCTGAATTTGTAGCATCTTATGAGGCATCCAATCAAGTTATTTGGCTGAGAAACCTTGTCACTGGGCTGCGTGTAGTAGGTGGAATAGAAAGACCACTGAAGTTGTATTGTGACAGCAGGTCAGCCGTTTTATTCTCCAACAACAACAGGAGCTCTTCTCGATCAAAACACATTGAGATTAAGTTCTTGGCTGTGAAGGAGAGGGTACAGAGTGGACAAATATCCTTAGAGCATATTGGAACAAACTCTATGATTGCAGATCCGCTTACAAAGGCAGTGATACCGAAAGTTTTCCATGAGCACACCGCTCATATGGGTATCGTTTTGTTTGAGACTGTCTAGTTTTAGTGGGAGTTTGCTCTTTATGTATACATTATGTTTTTGAATGCTCTATTTTGTTTTGGATATGTTTTATTATGTTGATGAAATTTTATTGAGTACTCATTTTGGTTGATGGTTACACTCTGTATTATTATTGTTTTGCTTGATCTCACTTTTGTTGGTGACCAGTTGGAAACAAACATGATGATCACATTACATTTAGTTTTCATCCTACACTTCTATAATGAATCTGTGTCATTTAGGGGTATTGGTAAGGTAGTTGATGATGAACTTAGTCATAAGATCTATGGCGAATGTTTCTTCAGCTCTTTATCAATATAATTAATGGACGAGATTGTTTTTGGATACCTCGTATGACTGCGTTTGTTGAGCTCATTTTGGTGTATGTATTTTATTTAACATATGTTCGCCCAAGTGGGAGATTGTTGGATTTAATTTTCTATTGTGGGCTTAATATGTAAAATTAAATATGTACAGCAGTCTAATTGTAAAGTCAATTTCAAATGTGGTCTTGATTGTGAATAATTGACTATTGAGGTATCAACTAATTATAGATATTAAGTGTAGAGACCATTATATAATTTCTATTTCGTTAAAGGACCGAAATAGGAATTGTACTAACCCTACAGGTATATAAAGGTCATGGTCCCCAGAGGAGTTGAATACGATTCAGTTTTACGTTCCTTTCGTATTGCTTCCGCAAAATCGATTCTTCAATTCTCTGGAAAGCTGCAAACCTAATTCTGCACATCAAGATCGACGAACAACGATGTCAGGTACGCAGCCTTTTCTTATTCAATCTATTTTGTTGAATCTAGTGGTTTGCACGAAGGTTATCGTGGAATTATTTGAGATTAATCCTAACATAAAATAGATTAAATGATTATAAATTTTTTTAATAAACTTTAAATTTGCGTAAAATTTATACATTTTAATTTTTTTTTATTATTTGAATAAACAATAATGTGAAAATTAAAAGCTTGAAAATTTTGAGAATGATGTGGAGCCCCTCCACCATTTTCGCGTGACTCATGTCGGTGAAAACTAGCCAGGTGATGAGTACACGTGCTTTTTTTGTGTGGCTCTGAAAAGGAAGTTTCATTACATGTCGTCAAAATGGCCAGCAATAATGCTAGAAGATAAGCAAATTAAAAGCGATAATACTGTTACATAATACTCGAGAAGTTTTGAAAAATAATTTATTTTAAAATATTTTTTATATTTGTGTTTTTAAAGTAGTCATGGCCACGGTTCCGGAACCGGCGGTTCTGGTTCCAGAAAAATTGGAACCGGAATCAAACCGAAAAGGTCTGGTTCTAGTTCCGGTTTGGAACCGTCCAGTTCCGGTTTGGAACCGTACAGTTCCGGTTCCGGTTTCGGTTCCGATCCGGTTACGAAACCGACGGTTTCGATCGGTTTTCCGGCGAATCGCATAATTTTAAATTTTAAATTTTGAAGACCGGTTTAAAAAAAAAATTATTTGAACATAAAAAATTAAAAAATACACCTAAAAAATTTAAAAATACTTCAATTAAATTTATTTTTTTAAAGACTTGAACATAAATATTAAAAATACTTTTTCTTCAAAAATATAAATATTAAAATTTGTAAGTTCCTGAATTTTTTTTAGTATATATAAAGAATCAAACTACATTTATAAAGTATCAAATCCAATCAAATTGCAACCAATTTGATTCCATTTTTGAGTAAATATGACTTGTTTTCGATAACATAATTGAAAACCAAAAAACCTACATAGTCTAAAATCATAAACTGAACTGAAAAATTGAAATGGATCGGTCCGATTTGGTTTTTTTAACTTTAACCGATACAATGATTGTTCAAATATGATTGTGTTGGACCATATCTGAACAGAACAGTCCTAGCTACTTTATCTGCATCCTTGTTATATTATAAACAAATAAACAAATAAATAAATGGGTAAAATTAAAAACAATTGTAAAAGAAAAAAAAAATATATATATATATATATAGTTTCAGCATGAAGTCCACTCATCCATTGACAGGAATAAGTATTGTTCCATTCCATGTAAAAGGGAGCAGCTTTTTCTTCCATCATTGTCAGTAAATCAAAAAAAAAAAAAAAAAAAAAAAAAGAAAAAAAAAGGTATGACAGTTTACAACGGCTAGAACCGCCGGTTCTAACCGGCTGGAGAACCGGCGGTTCCAGTCCGGTTCCGGCCGGTTCCAGAAAATTTGGAACCGGAACCGAACCGAAATTCTCCGGTTCCGGTTCCGGTTCGGCCCGGTTTCAGTTCTCACGGTTCCGGTTACGGTTCCGGACCGGTTCGAACCGACGGTTCCGGTTCCCGGAACCGTAATATGGCCATGTCTATTTTAAAGAATAGTAAATATTTTTTTTATATTTATTATTTATATATGATCAATAATTATTAATTCAATTTAATAATTTTTTTAGAAAATTAGTACTAAATTAAAAGTAATATAATCAATTTACTTAATAATGTATTATAATTTAAACAAATTTAATTGTTTTTTTAAGAGACGTGAAATTTTAAATATAATAAATATTATAGAACATAGATAGTATATTTTTCTCTTCTATGTCGATGAGAATGGATCAAAATTTCCACGATTCCCAAAGGTTACCTTCAATTATTCATTTATTTTAACTAATAAGGCGATAAGAAATAATTATCATAGAAGTGCCAATACAAACAGATACATTGAAGAATATATTGTTTCTTTCAAACCATAGGCCTCAATGTAATTAATAATACATCGTATCTATATTAAGCTGTGGAATAATAATTTATAAAGTAGTTATTTAATTTTTAATATTTAACGGCACATAACATTCAAACTTCAAAATTCAGGCTGCAATATTTTTTCCACTGTATCAGACCTTGATGGAAGTTGTAGATATTCCCAATCATCCTCATCAATTGCACTGAAACAGCGATCCACCATGTCCTTGCTCACTAACTCCACTTTTGGAGGTTCCCACTTTAATTGCATAGAGATAAAAAATAAATTTAAGTGAAAAAGGGGAATAATATATATGGCAATGTATTGTGTGATGAAGAATTTAAATTAATTTTTAAATTATATATGTATTAGATTTTAAATATATGTATAATTTTTTTTTTTATACTTGCACGAGATATCTAAACTAGTATCCGTTTTAATTGTCCATAAATCTAACTAATCTATACTCGCCCTTGAGGGCAAAATGACTTACTCAGGGAGAAAAATATATATAAAACTGCAAGCGTAAATAAATTATTAAAAGTCTCCAATCTAATTAACAAGACAAAGGGTAAAGATAATTTAGAGTTCATACAATCAAGATGATAAAGGAATATAATTAGCACTAAATTCTAATCTTAAACAATATTTTTAGAGCCAATTTGATTTAAAATCAGACAAAGACAAAAGATTAAATTGAAATAAATTGGAGTAATTTAATTTTAAATTGGATCGAAAACATTGATTCACTTATCTAATTTCAGTTTTTGCCTTTTAACTATTGAAAATGAAATCAACTCGAAATCATTGATTCGATTGACAATTCTAGATTATTTTGATATAATGAGAATTCATTGCAAAACCATGCCAAAATCAAAATTAAATCTGCAGTGCACTAAAACTGCCACCTCGATATATGTCTTTATGATGAATCACCTGTTATAAGCGCAATCTTTTTCTAACTTTGGATTTTGTGCAAACTTTTCAATAACTTTATAAATAATTGCCATCTCTAAGGATGTTTGTATCTCGAGTGCATTTTCCAAATTAAGCAAATCCTATAAAAAAATAAATTATTTCATAAGTAAAAGATAAAGTAGACATGGATTTAATAATTTATTTTAATACTTAATAGATAAGTACCAAACTCATGATATAAATATCAATAATTTTTTATAAATATTTATTTTATATGTAGAACAAGAAAAAAATAACTTTTTTATAAATATTTATTTTTATATGTAGAAAAAAAAAAACAACTTCTAATACAACATACAATGTAATAAAATAATCCGCATTACGTGTGGACTTCCATCTAATTTTTGTATAAAGCCTATATGTTGTACCTCTATAATAGCTAAGAGAGAACTCTATTTACAAACTATTATTTTTTATGTTCTAATTTTGTTCTCATTATAGTTGATTTCGTGACAATTCCAAGCTCGATGAAAAGTCTGCTAGTTCATTTCTTTTTTTTTAAGTATTTTTTATCTTTTTTATTTTAGACCGATTTGGCCCAAAAATTGCAAATTGAATTGTTCTTCTTGTTTCGGATTAGTTTTTGTCCCATACTTAGATAAAAAAATGAAACCTATTAGCAGCGATGGACTAATTCAGGCGCTATCTATAGGTATGTTTATAGAAATTAAACTCAAAAACTCTTTTTATATGCTTAGTCTGCATTACCAGCTGAGTCACAGCTTGTAGATTCAACTATGATATTTCTAATGCAGTTAAAAAAGAAAGAAAGCCAAAAACGGAAAAGAAGAAGAAGAGAGAATTGATATAAAGACAAGAATTTTACCAAAATACCCAGGAAGCCTAGAAAGAAAATGTGATGCCCCTAGATCAGGAAAAAGTCCTATATGAACTTCTGGCATTGCAAATACCTATAAATTTAAATGAAAATGAAACAATGAAATAAAAATAAGATATGTATACCTATAAAAATAAAGTATATGCAAGTGCAATTTCTGTCATTTTTAATTTATTTGCTTAACTTTGAAATGAATTAAAAAAAAAAAAAAAAAAAAAGAAACTTACAGCATTCTCAGTGACAATCCTAAAACCTTCCATGCATAGTCAACCCAGCACCACCGCCCATTACAATACCATCTATCAGTGGAATCTTTATTATGCAACCCAAAAAGAGAATTAAAAATTGATAATCAATGAAATAAAAAATATATATATTTTTAAAGATTAATTAAAACATATATAATGTTGTAAATTATCTGCTAACCAAAGGTTTTTTATAAGTAGCAAGTAAGTAATCCAAGTTAAACTGTTTCTCATAATATCTTGCAAGTAAGTAATCCAAGTTAAACTGTTTCTCATAATAATATCTTGCTCCGTAACTCCAATGTCCTGAAAGAACAGAAATATATTAAAATTCCTAATAAAATTAATGTGAATCCTAAATATTAACTACTAAAAAAACTCATAAATCTTCACCAGAAATAATTGAATTAATAACTGAAACGACATCACCACCAGCACAAAATGCGTTTCCATTTCCCTGTTGAAAAGAAAATTATAGAAATAATTAATGGATTTATTGCAAAATATTGAATTGATAATAATAAAGAGTTTTAATCAGTAATAAACTGAAAATAACAACAAAAATAATTTGAAAATTGTAGAATTACATCATGGATCCAATAAGATTAATAAAATTGATGATGGTAGAAATCCTATTTCCTTATCATTTTTTAATTCTGCTAACAACAATCTAAATATTTCTCACTACTTTAATTTTTTCCCCTCGCTATATGATTTTGCAATTAATATTTTCAAAATTTTCTGTTAGTTCATATTATATCAATAACATGTTTTAAGAATATATATACATATATGTATGTATTTTACCTTCAAAATGACAAATTTGACTGTAGAATCAGTCTCAAAAGTTCTGAAGTTTGTTACCATTTGAGAAATCTGAAAAGAAATAAAATATATTAATTAGTTAATGTTGATAATAAATATATAGCTAATAATCATTTTTATTTTAGTTAATAGTTGTAAAATGATTATTGAAAGGATGAAATGTAATTATATCGCATACCATTTCATAATTGAGAATATTTAATTTTCTGGGCCTATTTAATGTCACCTTTTTGAAATGTGAATCTCCTTCGAATAATACCTAATTTGAACAAAGATGTAAAGATATTAATAAATATAATTGAGGGAAAAAATAAAAACAAAACGAAATTGGTGTTAGCCTCTTAGATAAGCTCTTAGATAAGCTGTTAGGTGTACAAATTTGACTTATCTAGACTCAGCCTATAGTCCCATCTATAAATCAAATAAATAATTTTTATTAAAATAGAAATATTTTTGACCATTTAGTAAGAAAAAAATGGAAAAAAAAGCATAAAATAAAATCATACAATATTATTCTATATAAAGTTTCCAACAAGTGTTTAGTTACTTAGAATTCTAAGAGTTTTATTAATTTATTTTTAAATATTTAATTATATTTTTTATTATAATTTAAAATATTTTAAATCGGAGAGATAAAAAATAAAAGAATTATTTTTTATAATATTCTTTTTTTTCTTTATGTTTGTATAATTTGATTGGATATATATTCTTATAAAAAAAATTCAAATAGAATATAGATATTTAAGCCTTTTCAAATTTTTAAATTTTACTTTTTAAAATTTATTTTCAAATAAAATGAACATATATGTACGGCATAACGAATAATTGAAATTTTTTAAAAAATATATGTATAATATTTTATTGTTATATCTATATATCTAAATATAATGAAACGTATTTATTATGTGAATGTTGCAGAATTGTAAATATAAAATTACTAGGTGATATTATAGAATTTTAGATAAATAACGATATAAATTAAATTAAAACTGTTATTTTATTAATTAATCTTATATTTACATTAATGTCATATCAAAAATAATTACATTTAGTTAAACTGTAGAAAGATACAAAAGAAAATATAGTAAATTACATTAGCATTTTTAATTTCAATATTTTATATTTACTTAATCTACAATATCACAAGAAGGAATTATAAAAGGCAAAGTAATTGAAAGATTGGTGGTTATTCTCCATCAAGTACTTAGAGAATAGTTGCTTTGAATTCGAATTCGAACTCAATAAAAAGCTCAAATTTAACCTCGTATTTCTGTTCAATAAGAGCTCGAATTCGAGTTCAAGCTCGATAATAGTTACTTCATAAATTTTTCTATTATTACTTTTAATAATTACTAATTCTTTCTACGAAGTGCCACTACAAAAAAAACGCCCTTTTGCGATCGACCTATCGGTCGCTAATTTACCTTAGCGACCGATCTGTGACCGACATATGTCGGTCGCAAAAAGCCTGGTCGCAAATAAATTTTGCGACTGATGAGGCAATCGGTCGCAAATTAGAGACCGATATAATCGGTCGCAAAATTGAAAAATCGGTCGCAATTTTTGGTCGTCGTTTAATTGGAAATTCAGTCGCAAATTTGGTCGCAGAAATTCGATCGCAATTTTTTTACATCGGTCGCAACTTGGTCGCAAATTGTAAATTCAAAATTTTTATTTTTGGTATCAAATCGGTCGCAAATCGGTCGCAAAAATGAAAAAAAAATAAAAAAAAATTAAATATTATTATGAAACCAAAAGTTTTCTGCACCTGTGAAAATTGACATAAATACATATATATCACACACGCAATTCAAGAACAATATAAAAATGTAATTTTTATTGTACTGAACAAATTAAAATATGAAAATACAAAAGAAAAACTAAAAAGGTCCAAAATCAAATCTATGCTGCTGCTCATCTGTAGCATCCGATGTCGGATCGCCGGGAGGAGTACCTGCTGGATGTGATGGAGCGCCAGGAGGGGTGACCAAGGTATCGTCTGCAGCATCGGGATCAGGAGACGGTAGTGGCTGCTGCTGAGACGTCGAAACATGTCGGTCTGTAGCAGGCGCAGGATCAGAGGAAGAAGTACCAGCACGGTGGATAGCCGCATCACATGCGCTCTAAGCTCTGCAATCTGTCTCTGCTGATCAGCAAGCTGAGCCCGTATATCATCATCATAGTGCGAGTCAGTGTGCTCGGGCTGTGGTGCTGCGCTGGCTGTAGAAGCGTGAGCTGCTGAGCCGCAGTAAAACTGTGATGCCTGAGACCCGATGTCGTATACCTTCCTCTTCTTCTCGCCTCCTACAGCCTCGAGATAAAGCGCTACCTCATCAATTCTTGATTCAGCTTCGGATTCATCGGTCTAAGAAGTAACAATACGCTCCCGAGCTGTAGTATAGTTCTCCTGAAAACAAAAAATTAATTAATCAATGCAATTGCAAGCTTTATTATATTGAACTTTGTACATCTTTGCAATGATTAGAGGGTAAATGTAAATATTATTCATTGTTACTTACATTGACGCTCAGCGCACGTCTGTCGACAAACGTATTACGATCGTGGTCCTTTGTGTGAGTGTATGTAACCACCTCAATCGGTGTGGGCTCACGACCTAATTCTTTAGCCTGTAATGAATTTTTATGCATGATATATTAATATATATAGTGTCCTTTCATTAAACATCAATTTCTTGTAAAGGGACTAGTTCACTTACTAATAATCGAGCTGTCTCTATAGCAGATATAGATCCGCTTGTGTGTCGCGAAGGTCCTGCTCCATCACCGCCAGTCTCACTGCGCCTATTTTGTGCAAATATCTCCCGCTTTCTCTTGAATGCAGGATCCTCCCAAGCCTTTTGCCAGCTCTCCCATATCTCCTGAGACACGCACTGCTGCTTCTTACCGCTTCTTCTCATCCTATAGGTGAAGTCAGCATATCGATCGGCGCATATCTTCTCCCAAGCTACTTTCAGCATAGCCGTAATGGCCTCGTCCCATATGAAATGTTTCTGCAAAAAAATGAAATATAGCGTTTCAACAGTAAGGATGTATCTTGAATTGTAAACATTGAATGATGATATAACTTAAACCAAAGAGTACCTGGAACTCCTCCCAATAAAAGTCTCTCGCCTCTTGTGGTACAGCATCCCATGTGTATCCTTCTTTATGCAGCTGTAGCTTGATTATCTTCAAAATTTGCCTCGCTGCTCGAGAAGATGGATATATGCTGAAAAAAAAAACAATAGTGAAATATAATTACACGAAAGCATCACAATCTGAACAAAATATGCCTGCGGAAAATTTGAATAAGTACTTACTGTCCCGCTACCAAACTGAGGGTGATACGTGGATCTGATGAAGCTGCAAAAGAAGTGACAAATGTTATAAATTTTTAGATAATTAATATATAATTAAAATGACAGTTATGACATTTATGATTACCTTGCACAGTAGGTGACTATGCAGCTGGTGGAGTCTGTACTGGTCCAGAAACGGGGGTAGAAGAGGAAGGAGCAGAAGAGGAAGGAGCAAAAGGCTGTGATGACGGCAATACTGGACGCTGAGCAGAGGATGAAGCCCCAGACGTACCTGAAGAAGGATGTGATGGCGGCAGTACTGGTCGCTGAGCAGATGACGAAGCCCCAGACGTACCTGACGAAGGATGAGGGATCGACCCTCCTCGTCCACGGGCACTACGTCCAAGGCCACGACCTCCACGCGAACCACTACCGGACGCGTCAGAATTAAACGCTCTGCCTCTAGCCATCTGTACTGCAGATATCAGAACCTAGATAAAATGAATTTATACAATTATATGAATTGTGGAACATGTGGTAAATATGAGTAAAGAAAGTTAATACCATTGAAATTCTTCATTAATAATATTAATTAGATATACATTTATGAATTTTTAATAGTAAAACTGCTCTAAGTTTTAAGTGTCTTCAATATCATCTGCTTCCTCCTCCTCGTCATCAGCTTCCTCTTCTTCATATTCGTCTTCTGAGGTACCCATGATGATTTGAGCTTCTTCCTCTTCATCATCTGATGCTCCTATTTCAACATAAGATCGGCTTTCATCATCCAATCTATCTGTTAAATCTTCAACAACTTGCATCGGTAGCGTTTCAACCCTAACTTCTTGAAATGGCTCCGATACTGCGAGTGAAGCAGATTGTTTGGTTTCAAGTGCATGAACAACTGATCTAGCCTTGATTTTACACACTGCCATCCAATCGCATCGGTCTCGTTTAAACGATGGATATGGGACATAGTACACCTGTGCAGCTTGCATTGCCAATACAAAAGGTTCATACTTTGTATATCTTCTTCTTTGATTAATATCTACCAGATTATACTTAGGATGAACCTTCGTGCCAATGTTTGGCGTAGGATCAAACCATTCACATTTGAATAAGATTGTGTACTTCATTGGTAGGCCTGGATATTCTAACTCCAAAACCTCAACCAATTTCCCATAAAAATCATTTGACACATCATTGTAGTTTGATCCCTTTATGCACACACCGCTGTTCATTGTCTTTCTGCTTCTCCCATAACCCTCAGTGTGAAACTTGTAACCGTTTACAAAGTAGCCAGAGTAGGCATTAGCAACCGGTAATGGCCCCTTTGCCAGATCCGTAATAAATCTGTTACGGATATCGATTCCCGAGCTTCGAGCCTATGGGAAATAGTAATGAAATGAGTGAGATTTAATAAATGTACATTCCATGTTGTGTACATTGAAAGTAACTTACATAATATTTGAACCATTCTGCAAATTCGGTGTCCAGCTTTGCATCAACTGTAGTATCAGTCAAATTGGGATATTGAAGCCGCAAAAGATTGATATATTTCCTATTTATCAATGAACCAAATTAGCATAAGTATGATTTAACAACTGTTTACAAAGTTTAGACTATTTACATTATTTATACTTACTGTACATATGGTGTGATCTCTTTGCAATTCAATAAAATATAGGTTTGAGCCGCTTGTATCTCTGCATCAGTCAATCGTCTTTTTTTTATTTACCAATCATACGCTCAGGATAGGTGAAAATTTTTACATTTCCTTCAAACTCAGATTGTACGCGATCTCCTCCGTCATCGTTACGTGGCACTCTCCGATGCTTGGTAAAAACATGTTGGTCAAAGTAGTGTGAACAGAATGTGGAAGCTTCTTCCACCAAATATGCATTGCAAATGGATCCCTCGACCTTTGCCTTATTGCGCACATTCTTTTTAATTTTCTGCAGGTGTCTGTGATTGTACAATGACAAAATATAAGTATAAGTTGAAATAAATGATGTAATCATTAGAATGAGATGTCAGTGAATCACCTCTCAAATGGATACATCCATCGATATTGTACTGGTCCAGCTAAACGACATTCATAGGGCAAATGAACCGGCAGATGTTCCATAGAATCAAAGAAGCCGGGTGGAAAAATTCGCTCCAACTTGCACATCACAACTGGGATTTCTCGCGCTAATTGGTCCATATCATCGCATCGGATAACAGTCATCGTCAATTCCTTGAAAAAGAGACTTAATTCTGTCATTGCTTCCCAAATTTTTCCTGGTAATAATTCCCGGAATGCCACAGGGATCAATCTTTGCATGAAAATATGGCAGTCATGGCTTTTCATGCCAAACAATCTGTACTTCCTCATGTCCACACATCTACCCATATTTGAACAGTAGCCATCTGGAAACCTTAATGATCGTAACCATTCGCACAATAATTGTCTTTGGGGTTTATCTAAACAATAACATGCCTTCGGAAACTTACCAGTAATTACAGATTGCTCGAGTTCTGGTCGTGTTGACGCGTGTTTTTATGCCCCACCTGATCCGATGAGGACACGAGGATGAATGGGTCAATGCCATCTAAAGTATTTTAATCCAAGGATTTAAACAAAAATAATAATAAACAAATAAATAAAAATAAAAATAAAAAAAAGAAAGAAGACGCGTGCTACAGTAGCCGTGTGCTACAGTAACTGTTTGCTACAGTATAACCTAACTCTATAAATTCATCTCTTTCTCACAATTTTCACACAACTCTTCACAACCTCACAATCTACAACTTCACAACTCCAAAAACCCTAAAAAATATACACTATGGTGCCAACATTTCTCTCCAAAAAATTCTTATGAGTTAATTTGAAGAGAATTTGGCATTATATATCAATTTTAGGTGATTTTAACCATAAAAAGAAAAATTAAAAAATAAAAAAGAACATATCAATCCTTGGAAACAAAGCTTTTGGACATTTGATCCATTTACAATCCTCAATCTGAGGATCAGGTAATTTTCTTAACATTTTTGTATTTTTTCTTTACATATTTTTGTGTTTTTTACATATTTTTGTGATTTAAGCTTTTCATATTTGGCCATTTTATGTGTCCTTAAATTACATTTGAACAAGAAATAATGTAAACAATCACTTAAAAATGAATTCTGGACAAAACTAAACAGCTGTTCATCGATGAACAGTAACTATTCATCGATTTTCCCAGAAATGATCGATGAACAGTAACTGTTTGTTCAATGAACAGTAGCTGTTCATCAATTTTCCCAGAATTGATTGATGAACAGTAACTAAATGTTCTTAATTTTTCCAGAAATCGATACTGTTCATCACACTATTAATGCACTATTCACATACTATTCATTATTTTTCAGAAACGATCGATGAACAGTAACTGTTTGTTCATCAATGAACAGTACTATTCATCAAATTTTCCAGAAATAATAACAAAAAAATATAAATTTTGTAAAAAAATCAAGTTTAATTTCTTCAATAAATCTGAGAATGCCCAACTATGAACAGATTATAATTTAATTGAGCTTAAAATATTAAAATGTGATTATATATATTTATTTGTATGAATTTTATTATTTTATTATTTGTATGAATTTTTATTGGTTTATGGATTTAATTTTTCATTCGATCTGTATATATATTTTTGATTCGGTTTGTCGCCCGCCTTGAACCATAAGGCAAGAGTGGGTCTTTTATTTATTTGGTTTAATTTCTTTGGTTTAATTGCTTTAATTTGAATAATTGTTATGTGATAATTAGATTTGTTTGGGACGATTAAATAATTTTATACATAGGAACTCGGTCCGATTTATTTGGGTTGGGTTTAAATAAATAAATAATTTGGCTTTTCTAACTAAAATAAATTAGAAATCATAGGTTAATAATAGAGGCCGGTTTTCCGGGCGTCGGCTTCCAACGGGCCGGCGTACCTAATTCCCTTATCCAGAATCGCATTGGTGCGCCTGACCAGTCTTTTAAAATAATTTGGCCTTAAAACAAAATTGGGTTTAAAATGAAGTCATTTTTATAAAAATGGTCCCATTGCCTAAACAATGGATGGCGACTCAAAATTGTTTATAAGACCGATTTATCGGCATCGCATCCAAAACAAAAACATTTTATCCAAAAAACCATAAAAAGGATGTTTTCGGGTCCTTCGGGGGGATATTTGATGAAAACAGATTGGCGACTTCACTGGGGATACAACCACTAGTCCCCGATTATTTTTAATAACTAGATGGTTGTGATTAGGAATTAACTCTAAAAAACCTCCGTTCTCTAAAAAAAAATAAAATTGATTAGAAAGCCGTTGGAAAATTCTTTAATCGTCTGTATATGTTTAATTGCTTTCCTTTTCTTTTATAGGATTTTTGCATTCATTCGCATTTCTCTCTTCTCACCTCATTCTACCCATGCTACCCTTCGGTACTGGTGTTAAGTTTGACGGTGGATCTAGCCTAAACCATGCGATTTAGGTGCATCCATCCGAGAATTAACATTACTACCAACTGCAAGCCTAGTACCTTAAAGGTGCATCAAAAGGAGTAGGCCCAACAAAGCCCGAATCCTATTTGCGGAACCCAGACTTTGTTAAGCCCAATAAGACTAAAACCAATGCATATAGTTGAAAAACCTTAGTTACTTCCCTTAAGGAACACTTGATTCTGTTTGCTGTTATTATGCCACATTCATTTCCGAGAGTTTATTTCGTCAATCTCAAAACCCCCTGTTGGTTGTCGAGATTAGACCAATTCCTAAGAAACAGATGTCGAAATTTATACCAACGGAATCCGTGTGTGGGAGAAATAAGGTTGGAAGGCATGCATTTCCTAACTCCCGTTCCCCTGAATGTTATAAACCGTACATATGTTGTGTCATTCATGCATCATGTAACATCTTTCTTTTCAGCCATGCATAGTAAGAGCTAATTTTCAATATGGACATTTGATCTTGATTTTGAGAGTGGACCTCTAATTCGTTTTGAATAATTTATAGTGAATTGATACCCAAAAAAAAAAGAGAGCTATAAAGGGGGTTTAGATTCCTTTGAATTTTCACATTTCCTGCATTATTTGAAAATAAGCGTGAGATTGCAAAAAAAAAATTGTAATTAATCAAAATAAGATCCTGCTTGGGACCATTTGTTCCAAGGCAAAAAGTAAGGACACAAAAAAAATTTTCCGCTTGGAAATTCCTTCATTCCAAGGCAAAAATTAGGGACTTGAGAGAAAATAGCCGACTGTAAAATCCAAAAGGAACGGTCGACGACAGATAATGCCAGAAATGTTTTAGTGCAAAGTAAATTGCTATGTTATTCATGCTGAATTTTAGGTTCAATCATAATAAAACAAGATCTTATTTCTATACTGATCATTAGCACATTAGATTTGCATTTCTCATCTATGTGCCTATATTCTTCATGCATACAAGTGCAAAGACAGAAAAAAGGCAAAGCACCATTCACATCGTCTTCTCAAACAAAAGAAGTGGATGCCTTACAGCAATCAAAAGAGAGTTTGCAGATCACAGTTTTTGACATGGGACAACAACTGCACACGATCCAGGCAAACCAAGCATGTATGGAACGGAAGTGGATGAAATATTTCAAAAAAAAAAAAAATTTCTTTTACTCTGTCACCGTCAGGTTCGGGAGGCCTAGGGATTTTCTGTCCTTTGTTTTTAATTTCTTGTGTGTTTTATGCATGTTCATTTTGTATTTTATACATTTATCCTCCCACGATGAAGACACTGTGTCTTTCAAAGTGTAGAGGAGACCTATATTTTCAGTTCATTTCACTTATAAAAAAAAATAAGTGTAAAAAAAAATAATAATAAAAAAATAAAAAATGTGTGACAAAAAAAAGTGTCAACTTCTTTACCTTAGTTCAATGTTTTAGTCTCTACAGGTTGATTGGTTCATATTTTGCTTGTTGAAATAGAAGTCTTGAATAATATACCATGATTAAGAGATTTAAATGATTTTATGAACTTAGGTATTAAAGTATGACATAAAATTTTTCTTTGGTAAATATTAATCTTCTAGACATTATCTTTGGCCTTAGAGAAGCATGAATCCTAAACTTAAATGAAGAATAGGAAGGAAAGGGAAACTAAAGCCATAATACTTGCATGTTTCAAGTCAATAAAGGATGAGGGTATTTTAAGAGAAAAATAAAAAAAAATGATGATAGAGGGAACAATGGAAGTCCATTCTAAAACAAAGTGGTATGGAGCATAAAATGCAACCACTTACCATTTACGTTCCCACATGTATCTTTACAAAAAAAAAAAAGAAAAAGAAAAAGAAAAATGTGGTATGGAGCATAAAATGCAACCACTTTGTGAAAAAAAGAAATAGGTTACCTAAAAATACCTTGAGATAAGAAACAATAAATGTGTGCTAGAATTATCCTAAGTACTTCCTATTCTGCATTTTAGGGCAGGAGGATTGCCTATCTCATATTTTAAATGACTAGATTTTGTATACTTTATATTTTTGCTACATTGAAATTTTAAATGTCATTTATTTATACCACTTGGTTCATAAACACTTCAATCTCTTATCTTTGGTAGATTACTTAAGAAGTCTAAATCAACGAGCAAAAATAAACATGATCAACATGAGTTCTAAAGAAAGATGAATGTTTTGCTTAGAGACGAGCAAAGAGCTAAGTGTGGAGAAATTGATAGCCTCGCAAAGTGGGCAATTTTGTTATGTTATTTTCATTTGCATGACTGCATGTTGTTTTTATACATTTTTACGTTTGTTGTTTTTGTTTTAAAGTGATTATAAGAATACAATTTGAAAAATAAAGAAAAATAAAAAAAGGAAAAAAGAAAATAAATTTAAAAAAAAACAAAAAAAATGTAAATTTTTGTCCTTAGCTAAATAATCCACTTGAATGTGCTTTCATTTCTTGAATCTGAGGGCAGGAGGCCCAAAGTGCTAATCAAATAAATATTTTCGAAAGAAAAGATTTGTTATTGTTCTTTGTTGTCTTATATGCAGAAAACAGGATTCAGTCAAAAGAGAACCAGCGGATTTATTCATTGAAGCAAACAAAAATACATTGATTGGGAGCTCGTAGCTCTCCGAAATAAAAAAAAGGGAGTGCAGCAGTCATCTTTGGATCATCAAACACCAATGCTCATCACCAGCTGGCTGCCATCTGCTTTCTGTGGTGGTAGGATACGAATGGGCCCCATTGGATTGAAAATTAGCGGTGGAAACATTCGGAGATCCAGCACATGGACAAATGATGTCCGAATAAAGCGGTGGACCACTCTTGCAGTAGATGGGCATTTATGCCGCATTAACTGGACCACTCTCGCAGGTGAGTTGGATGCCTCCTTTTTATTTCTGTGGCTTTGGTTAGTTTTCATTTTTATTGCCTTTTATCCGTTTTGGAATAAAGTAGATGGGCATTTATGCCCGCATTAACAAGGTGGACCACTCTTACGAATGAGTGGTATGCCTCCTTTTGTTTTTGTGGTTTTGTTTTCTCTGTGCAGGAACAAAGCAAATCAAAAAAATCAAAAAAAAAAAGAGAAGAGGGTAGCGGTGGAAACATCCGGAGATGCAGCACATGGATAAGTGGCATCCTAACAAAGCGGAATAAAGCAAAGTCCCAAAAAAAAAAAATCAAAATCAATCAATTTGGAGTCAGTGTGCGGGCCGCCACACAGGGGGCAAAATCATCAAATTCACCAAATTACCCTCAGGTAAGTTTTCTTTCAACATCGCATCAGGAAAGGTATACCTGAAAATTCGCCAAAACTTCAAAAAAAAAAAAAGAAAATGAAAATGATAATAAAGTTCTCATGGTTTGCTCGAAAGATAATATTTTTGGTTCCAGGATGGAATTCCAAACTGGGGGCAAAGATAAAATCTTTTGTCCTGATGTAAAATTTCAAATTTCAAAGTTTATGATTTCCAATGCATGGGGCATGTGACGCCCCAACATTTATCAAAGGCAAGATCTGTTTGTACACAGAAATTGCCCTTTTTCTCTTGAAAATTTTTCAGGTCAACCGGTGATGGTTTCTCGAAGCTGATCAAGGTAATCTCAAAACCAAACACTCCAAAGCCGATTATGCCGAGCTGAGGAGGTGGACAAAGCCGATTAAACCGTGCTTTGGACCAAGTAAGATCTATATATCTACAAAAATCAAGCAAAAGCTGTTTTTACACAGAAATTGCTCTTTGACCTCACAAAGCGAAATCTGTTTTTACACAGAAATAGCTATTTGGTCCCATTTGTTTTTATACAGAAATCAAGCAAACTCTGTTTTTACACAGAAATTGCTCTTTGACCTCACAAAGCGAAATCTGTTTTTACACAGAAATAGCTATTTGGTCCCATCTATTTTTATACAAAAATCAAGCGAAATCTGTTTTTACACAGAAATTGCTCTTCAACCTCTCAAAGCGAAATATATTTTTATACAGAAATTGCTCTTTACACAAAACAAGTCCTGTATGTTTACGGACAATGCATCAAACAAGTCCTGTATGTTTACGGACATGGCATCAAATAAGTCCTGTATGTTTACGGACATCCCACCAAGCAAGTCCTGTATGTTTACGGACATCCCACCAAGCAAGTCCTGTATGTTTACGGACATTGCATCGAACAAGTCCTGTATGTTTACGGACATCCCACCAAGCAAGTCCTGTATGTTTACGGACATTGCACCAAGCGGGTCCTGTATGTATACAGAAATTGCTCCTTAGTTCCATCAGGCGAAATCTGTATGCATGCAGAAATTGCTCTTTGCCTTAGTGCAAAATTATAATTTGTGATTATTAATGCATGGGGGCATGTGATGCCCCAACATCTAAGAAAGACATGATCTGTTTGTACACAGAAATTGCTCTTTCCTTTGAAAATGTTTTCAGGTCAATTCAACAGAACCTTGAAACTGGAGCCTTCAACAAAATCCTTCAGGCCGATCAAACCGAGCCTCGGAGGTGTCTTTGAAGCCAATCAAACCGAGCTTTGAAGATAATTACAAGATTGAAGGCACGTCAGTAGGCCACTTTAACATTAATCGTTTATGCAATTAATGCTAAAGTGGGGGGGCTAACTGTTGACGCGTGTTTTTTATGCCCCGCCTGATCCGATGAGGACACGAGGATGAATGGGTCAATGCCATCTAAAGTCTTTTAATCCAAGGATTTAAACAAAAATAATAATAAACAAATAAATAAAAATAAAAAAAAAAAGAAAGAAGACGCGTGCTACAGTAGCCGTGTGCTACAGTAACTGTTTGCTACAGTATAACCTAGCTCTATAAATTCATCTCTTTCTCACAATTTTCACACAACTCTTCACAACCTCACAATCTACAACTTCACAACTCCAAAAACCCTAAAAAATATACACTATGGTGCCAACATTTCTCTCCAAAAAATTCTTATGAGTTAATTTGAAGAGAATTTGGCGTTAGATATCAATTTTAGGTGATTTTAACCATAAAAAGAAAAATTAAAAAATAAAAAAGAACATATCAATCCTTGGAAACAAAGCTTCTGGACATTTGATCCATTTACAATCCTCAATCTGAGGATCAGGTAATTTTCTTAACATTTTCCCAGAATTGATTGATGAACAGTAACTGTTTGTTCATCGATGAACAGCAACTGTTTGTTCATCGATGAACAGTAAATGTTCTTAATTTTTCCAGAAATCGATACTGTTCATCACACTATTAATGCACTATTCACATACTATTCATTATTTTCAGAAACGATCGATGAACAGTAACTGTTCGTTCATCAATGAACAGTACTATTCATCAATTTTTCCAGAAATAATAACAAAAAAAATATAAATTTTGTAAAAAAATAAAGTTTAATTTCTTCAATAAATCTGAGAATGCCCAACTATCAACAGATTATAATTTAATTGAGCTTAAAATATTAAAATGTGATTATATATATTTATTTGTATGAATTTTATTATTTTATTATTTGTATGAATTTTTATTGGTTTATGGATTTAATTTTTCATTCGATCTGTATATATATTTTTGATTCGGTTTGTCGCCCGCCTTGAACCATAAGGCAAGAGTGGGTCTTTTATTTATTTGGTTTAATTACTTTGGTTTAATTGCTTTAATTTGAATAATTGTTATGTGATAATTAGATTTGTTTGGGACGATTAAATAATTTTATAAATAGGAACTCAGTCCGATTTATTTGGGTTGGGTTTAAATAAATAAATAATTTGGCTTTTCTAACTAAAATAAATTAGAAATCATAGGTTAATAATAGAGGCCGGTTTTCCGGGCATCGGCTTCCAATGGGCCGGCGTACCTAATTCCCTTACCCAGAATCGCATTGGTGCGCCTGACCAGTCTTTTAAAATAATTTGGCCTTAAAACAAAATTGGGTTTAAAATGAAGTCATTTTTATAAAAATGGTCCCATTGCCTAAACAATGGGTGGCGACACAAAATTGTTTATAAGACCGATTTATCGGCATCGCATCCAAAACAAAAACATTTTATCCAAAAAACCATAAAAATGATGTTTTCGGGTCCTTCGGGGGGATATTTGACGAAAACAGGTCGACCACAAATTTCCTTCATGTCTGCTCTCGCTTTTGCATTATCCTTGGTTTTCCCTTCAGTGTTCATGACAGTGTTGAACAGATTTTCAAACACATTTTTTTCTATGTGCATGACATCAAGGTTATGACGGATAAGAAGTGAACTCCAGTATGGCAAATCCCAAAAGATGCTTCGCTTTTTCCACCCGCTATTCCTGCCAATTCTTGTATTTACCTCATCTGCACCCAACTCTGTAACTTTCATAAGCCCCAGATCTTCAATTTCTTGTAATATTTCTGCTCCAAACTTCACAGGTGGAGGGGGTTCAACAATAGTCGTGTTCTTTCTAAAGCATTGTCGATTTCTCCTCTAAGGGTGAGATTCTGGTAAGAATTTGCGATGACAATCAAACCAACATTGTTTACCTCCATTCTTTAGTGTAAATGCATTAATGTTTTCCATGCAATGAGGACAAGCCAATTTGCCAGCCGTACTCCACCCAGATAACATTCCAAATGCTGGAAAATCACCGATGGTCCAAAGCAAAGCAGCTCGCATTATGAAATTTTGATTGGTCGAAATATCGAATGTTTCAACCCCATATTCCCATAAATAATTAAGTTCGGCAATCAAAGGCTGCAGAAACACATCAATTTTATGTTTTAGATTAGTAGGCCCAGGAACAATAACACACAAAAACATATATTCATCTTTCATACACATTGACGGTGGTAGATTATATGGTGTCACAATGATAGGCCATGATGAATATTGTTGTCCTGATTGGCCAAACGGCTGAAACCTATCAGTACAAAGCCCCAATCACGTTTCTCATTTCAGCAGCAAACACAGGATGAATGTTATCAAAATGATTCCACGCTTCAGAGTCTGACGGATGAGTCATTATACCATCCTCATATTCATGCAAAGCATGCCATGTTATGTGTTCAGCTGTCGCCTTAGATGCATATAACCTTTGAAGGCGAGGAACAAGAGGAAAATAATATATCTTCTTGAAAGCCTTCTCTCTTTGTACTCTACCAGTCCCTTGACCGCGCCGTTGATATCTTGGAAGATTACAAAACTTACATTCTCTGAATTCCGAGTCAACACCCCAGAATATCATACAATTATTACGACAGCAATCAATCTTTTCACCGGTAGTCCCAATCCCCGAACTAATTTTTTTGTCTGATAAAAATTATCAACCATTGAATGGCCTTCAGGCAACATTTCTTTTGCTAACTGAACAAAATCATCGTAACACCTTTCTGAAAAATGGTGCTCCGCTTTCATGTGTAGTAATCGTGCAACAACAGACAGAACTGAATGATTCTTGCATCCAGGCCACAATTCACTATTAGTTGCACTTAGCATGTCAAACAATTGTTGTACTGCTACATTAGGCGATTCCTCCATATTATCCCAATCACATTGTACTCTACTCGCATCGATTACCATATCATTGCATTGATTACCATACAGAAATTGATAAGGCTGAACTTCTAAACTTACCGAAATGGAGTGGCCTGACCCACTGGCAACTCGAGCTTCACCATGATGTATCCATTCGTAATAATTTTCCACGAACCCATTTTTGTACAAATGAAGTTTCACTGTATCGATGTCTAAGAAGGCTCGATTTCGACACTTCTTGTGATTACATGGACACCTCAACTTATTCCCATCCATAAAACTGGGATTACCAACTGCAAACTGTATAAATGCCTCCAATCCTTGCAGGAACTGTTGTCTTAATATCCCATTGACCTCGAACCTCCAGTACATCCAATCTCGATTATTTTGCATTTTTTTTTTACCTAATTAACAATGTGTGTATGAAGGGTAAATTATTTGTAATTGCATTAGTCTAAACCATCCTTAAAACATCCAGTAATGTAATGTTCAATTTACGCTTATAACTAACTAAGGTTATTTCTATAATAAGGGTACCTATATATAAATGTAAAATCACTAAGTTCATTTATTCACTAAGTTCATTTATTACCTTTACCCTAATAAAGGTAAGTGTACAATTCCACATATTGAATTTTTTTGAAAAAAATTCGGCAGCACTTCGGCACAACTCAATCAAATTTCAAATATAAAAACACTTCAATAAACACTCATATATCATACCAACATTCTCCAAAAGCAAAATGGCCACTACTAGGCCTCCAACCAAACCAAATGCATCATTCATTTAAAAAAAAAAAAATTAACAATAATAACAACAATAATAAAAAAAATGCATTATTTCATAATTATAAACAAAAGAGTAATATCAATTACATGTATCATAACATAATTATTATTAAAAAAAATTCAAACTATCATGTTTATGTCTTATTTGAAAATTAAAATTACATATTTTTTAATATTATCATTTTTTTATTTATTACTATGTAGTTATAATATTTAGTTATCATATATATATATATATATATATATATATATATATATATATATATATTAATTTATTAACACTAATAATGATATTAATGGTTTTTATTAGTTTTTTATAAAATAATTTTGCTTATTCCAATTTATAAAAAACTTGAACGATTCTATTTTTATGTTCTAAAAGCACATACGACATATGGTGGAAATTATCAAGTTAAAGATTAATTAAACAACTATATGATATAATATAAGGAATGATTTAATGATTAACTATATTTGAATTCAACCGATAATCTCTATAAGATTTATAATATACTAAAGAATGTGGTGAAAAGGCACCTATTGACAAAGTCAAGGGATTGAAACTATTATGTGATTTGGTGTTACGAATATACTATAATATTTTTATGTTATTTAGATATCTTTTCTTAGAGAATTTTTTAACGATAAAATAAAATTTAAAAAAAAACAAAAAAAAAAGGATACGAAGACAGTTTTCATTTTCACATTAATAGTTTGTTTTAGAAGGTAAAGTAGTAGTTTGGGAGTGGGCAGAAAATATAAACCAAATCTTTAAATCCATTTTTTTCTAGTTGCTCTTTGTCGTTTCTCTCAAGCAGAGGTACAAATATTAAACCAATGAGATCTCTCTATTTATAATGTATATACCAGCAAATAAATGTCTGTACCGTGTACAATTTGCATTTGAAAATTACATAATGTGCCTACCCACTACAATTTTTTTGAAGAGTTTAATTTTAATACGGAAATTTTAAAAAAAAAAGAAGAAATTACCCCTACCATCTCATCCCACTCCTAGAGGATAATAAAGTATTTTTTTATTAATTATCAAATTTACTTAATACAATGATTTAAATTTCAAATCATTTAAATCATTTATCCGTTTGTTTCAAACCGAATAGAATTAATACAAACTGAATAAATTGAATTTTTTATAAATTAAATTTACTTGGATCAAATTAAATCGGTTTGATTAATTTTTTTTTAATTTTTGGCTAAATGATTTAATTAAAATTTTGAATTTTTCGATTTTATGCAATAGAAAGTGAACTAAACTAAATAATGTTTATGTTTTTTGATTAAAATTAAAACTATATTTAAATTGGTAAAAGCCAAATTCAACCAAATCAATGTACTGAATTGATTTTACCATATATATACGCATCTTAATTTAAATTGGTTAAATTTTTTTTTTTTTTTTTTTTTTTTTTTTGCTTTGCTTTTCTCCTCCTGTGTCTTTCCTTTTTCACATTAGCCCATTCGTAAATAGCAGCAACAAAACCCTAATTATCCAAATTAAAAATTCTACAACTAATTACAGCTCGACAAAAGTCAAAAAATCACAACACATTCAATAAACAGCAGCCAAAAAAATCCTAAATCTCCAAATTTAAAAATTATATAACTAATCACAGATTCACAGTAGCCAAAAATACTTTTAAAAAATCATAAATTATGTCCAAATACACATAAATCGCAAAAAAAAAAAAAAAAAAAAAAAAAAAACGAAAAAAAAATTTCCAAACACAAATCGCAAAATACCTCAAACTTTTGTCCAAGAAGACAGGTGGAGTGACCGGAGGGGCTGGACCGGCGTCAGGAGGGGCTGCAGCGGCGTCAGGCGGGCTGGAGCGGCGTCTGGAGGGGCTGGAGCGGCCTGCGAACAGAGGAGAGGAGAGGAGGAGGAGAAGAAAGAAAGAAGAAGAAAGAAGAAGGAGGGCGTCTGGCGTTTAAAGCCCTAAAAATTGCGACCGACCATTCGGTCGCAAATTACATTACTATCGGTCGCAATTTTTAACCCTGCGACGTCGTTTTACTTCGCAGTAACTTTGCGACCGATTTGCGACTCACATAATCGGTCTCAATAATTTCGGTCTCAAATCTGTCGCAGATCGGTCTCCAATTTCATCCTAATTTTAAACCGCGCAATTTTGCGACTGAATAATCTTTAGTCGCAAATCGGTCGCAAAATCGGTCGCAAATCTGTCGCATAGTAGTGCTAACTGAGAAACAAAATCGCGGGATTTTTTTGCGCTAAATTTTGCGACGGTTTGTTCTTGTGTAGCAAATCGGTCGCCATTTTGCGACCGATATTTGGCGGTCGCAAATATCGGTCGCAAATGAGCATTTTTTTTGTAGTGTGCGTTGCACGATTGACTATACTTATTATATATTCATTCTTTTTACTTGTTTAATTTTTTTATTTATATAATATTAAAGCTATCTATTTATTGCAAATGAGATCTAAATCTCTTACTAATTAATTAAGTAATGAAAAAAATTATTATTAAAAATAAACCTCTCTAAAACTCAACATATAATAAAAAATAAATTATATTTAAAAAATACCAATTTAAAATCTCAAAAATTAGCTCATTTTTTAATTGGAAAGGCTATGATTTTGATGTTGAAAGACAAAAAACAAAAAAAAGAGATTAAATCCAATTTTTTTTATCAACCACACTGGCTGAGGGATGAAGACTAACAACTTGTGAGTTATGTGACCTTCACAGTGTCTTATGATGAATTTATTTTGGCATTGTATTCAGCTGCATAACTTTTTTGAAGTATCTAGCTCTAATTAAATTTCTAAAATGGTTCATGATTTGCATTACATATATAATCATGCATCCGGTTTGAATTCAAGTAATAAAGGAGGAAATTTAAAACCTTCCTAAGAAGGAGGCGGGAAACTCATAATGGGAATGAGTATATGCAATTCTTTTATTTATAGTATGAAATAATCTAACTGCTTTTGTAGGATTGAATATTGATCTAATGAAATATGGTGACTTAACAACCAATATATATGGAAAAAAGAAAAAAAAAAAAGTGTTGCATTTATAAATAAAAAAAATTGAAGAAACATAAATATAAATAGGTTAGATATAAATAAGAAAAATTTAAAAGTTTGAAAGTTAATTGAAGTTAATTAGCATGCGGAACAATGATTAGTAATTCTAATGAGTTTTAATGTGTGAAAGAACATGCAGAACATGTATATTTTTATGTATTTTATAATTTTATTTTTTATTAAATTAATTAATATCTTAATTAAAAAAAGATAAATTTTAAAATGCTTAATTATCTATATGTATTTAAAAAATAATTTTAATAGAGTATATCCAATCGACTAATAAATTATATTTTTCTGATTAGCTATGACTAAGACTACTTTTTGGGAGGCCAAAATGGTAATTTGGATAAAGTGAAACCCATTTTATGCCTCGTCAGCTATCCACATGGACAATGCCCCATATATGTATTATTGTATATGGTTAAGAACATGAGGGTTTTGTCTACATGGGCAGCTGACGGGACATAAAGTGCGTCTCACTGTGCATAAATTACCATTTCGAACTCAACATTACATAATCGCAAATTTATTTTGATTCAAACACTTAATTGTAATTATTTTTTGATTGAGGTATTTGATTGCAAATATTTATATTCTGATATGAATATAGAATATCTTAAAAGGTCTAGACATTAAAAAAATATATAATTATCCCACTTATTCATAAACAAAAAATTCACATGTTGCCTAAAAAATGGTATATGCTGCTCTAAAAAAATTAGTACAATTCTCGTCAAAGAAAGGTGGGTACAAGAAGGATCATAATATTCAATCAGTACAAGTGGGTTCATTTACTAATATTATTAATAAAAACATCAAAGGATGCAATTATGCAGGGGCAAAGAGCTACAATATGCCTAGGGTAGACAGAGCTACAGAATGTGCCTATTGCCTACCCTCAAATCCAATCAAGCTAGAATCGTGAGATCAATTGTGCAAGGGCAAAGAGCTACAACATGCCTAGGGTGGGCAGAGCTACAGTGTGTGCCTAGTGCCTACCCTCAAATCCAGTCGAGCTAGAATCCTGAAATCAATCGTGGAGGGGCAAAGAGTTGCAACATGCTTAGGGCAAACAGAGAGCTACAAGTAAGCTGGCCAAATTACGGTTCCGGGAACCGGAACCGTCGGTTCGAACCGGTCCGGAACCATAACCGGAACCGGTGAGAACCGAAAAATTTCAATTCGGTTCCGATTCCAGAAAATTAGGAACCAGAACCGGCTGTTCCAGAGAACCGATTAGAACCGGACTGGAACCGCCGGTTCTCAGGCCGGTTAGAACCGGCGGTTCTAGCCGTTGTAACTGTCAGACCTGATTTTTTTTTTTTTAAATTTTGTTGTGAAATCTCTTAATTACCCCTCCCAACAGCCATAAACGGCTACATAACGGCTAGTTTCAAGGGTATTTTTGGAAAAATGAATTTTTGGATTTATTATAAATACCTCATTTATTTACAAATTCATTACAAAAAAATCTCAACTCTCTCTACTTACTCTCTCTACAATATACTACACTCTCTACTTACTCTCTCTACAATATACTACACTCTACTCTATATTATTCATTTATTCTTCTCTACTCTACAATCTCTCTTATTAAGTTATTATTGTCTCTAATTTTTTTTATTCAATTTTCCAAATTATATCTTATTATCATATAATGGCAAGTGGAGGAAACTCAAATTCGGGTAAGGGTAAGGGAAAGATTGGAGAATCATTTATCCCTACAAACGACATCTATGATATGATTTCCGACCAATTTAATTTTGAGGGTTATCAAAATGAAAATTTGGATATTCCAACTCAAGAATCCGAATTTAATGAGCAATTACAAGAAGATGAAGAGCAAGAGCAAGAGCAACGAGCACAAATTGTTACAAGAGCAAGACAAAGTTCCGACATATTCTCCATTCATTTCACAAAAAAATTCAAAGGTAAGAAAATGTACAATGTAATTTACAATTATTGTGAAAAATCTTATAAATCTAAACAAGCAGGCGGCTATGGATCATTTTGGAAGCGGCTATGGATCATTTTGGAAGCATTTGGAGACAAAACATCCAACAAAAATAGGAGTTGATCGGTCTCAAACACAAATTTCCGGGTACACTTCTAACCTTTCTTTATTTAAATATTCTGAAAAAATACAAAAAGAAGAATTAGCAAAAATGATTTCTATGGAACATTTATCTTTTAGTTTTGGTGAAAAAGTAGGTTTTAATAATTATTGTCAAAAAGCTTTAAATCCTTCTGCTAAAAGAGTATCAAGAAATACTGTAAAAAAAACTATTATTTCTTTATATAATAAAGAAAAAAAAGAGTTAGAGCTTTTATTTTCTCAAATAAAAATTCGTGTTTCAATTTGTTGTGATGTTTGGAGTGATCATTGGCAAATACATTCTTATATGGGTATTACATGTCATTGGATTGATGATGATTGGAAAATTCAAAAAAGAATTATTGGTTTTCGTGTTTTTGATGATAAACATACTGCAAATAATATTTATAGAGTAATTGTTTCAATTTTAGATGAATATAAGTTGACAAAAAAATTTTTTTCAATTTCATTTGATAATGCTTCTGCAAATACTAGATCAATTATTGAACTTAAAAAAATTTGTGAACCAAATATTGGTGGAAAATTTTTTCATATAAAATGTGTATGCCATGTTTTAAATTTATGTGTACAAGATGGTTTAAAAATTCTTGAATGTTTTATTTCTCCAATTAAAAAAGCTATTTCATATTTATGGACACATCCCCAAGTGATGAAAAGTTGGGCTAAATTTTGTAAACAAAATAATAAAAGACCAAAACATTTTCCAAGGGATGTCCCAACTCGTTGGAATTCAACATATGAATTAGTAAACGAGTCTTTTTCTTATAAAGAATTATTATGCTTTTTTGTTACTAATAATATTGAGGATATTAATTTATATCCACAAAATTGGGAGATTTGTGCAAAAATTTTAGATATTTTAAAAATTTTTAATGATGCTACCTATAAATTTAGTGGGGTTTATTATCTCACATCTCATTTATTTTTACCTATGTGTATTAATATTGTTATTGCACTCCAAGAATTTCAAAATGATGATTTATTAAAAGATTGTATTTTTTCAATAAAAAAAATGGTTATCTTATTTTAAAAATATATCACCTCTTTATCTTGTTGCTATTGTATTTGATCCTAGATGTAGAATGGATGTTTTATGTGATTATTTGACTATTTACTATGATGTATTAAATCTTGATGTAGAAGATAATGTTAATATAAATGTAGTAATTCATGAAGTTAAACAAAATATTATGCAATTATATAATGAATTTGTTCAAGTTTCTAGTTCATCTACTTCTACTTCTACTTCTACTTCTTCTCAATCTAATATTCAACAATTTCCAACACAAAGGGTAAGTGGTGTTGGTGTTGCTCAACAAGATTTACTACAAAGACAAAAAAGAACAAGGGAATCCAGTTCTATTTCTGAATTTGATAATTATCGAACAACTTCTTTTGAGTTTGGTGATGATTATGCAGATACTGATTTTCCAATTTTAGATTGGTGGAGTCGTCACGCAAATACTTTTCCTATTCTTTCTTTACTTGCAAAACAAATTTTAGCAGCTCCCGTCTCCACTGTTGCGGTTGAACAAGCTTTTAGTCAAGGAGGAAACATACTTGATGAAACACGATCTCGTATGACACTCGATTCATTAGAAGCATAAGCATGCGTGGATGATTGGACCAAGGCCGAACTAAGAGCCCAAGAAAATCCAAAAGAAAATGAAGATTTATATGATTTATACGATGGATCCTCAACGGGAACATCAACCGGTGGTGCAAATAGCGATTAAGGTAAAAGGGGTGAAATTGGTATAAGGTAAGTAAGAACTACGTGGGCTTTGATTCCTCTAAACCCCAAGAGGATACGTAGGCAACTTAATTTTATTTTAAAATAAAAAAAATTAAGTTCAAGCCCTTTTTTTTTTTTAAATTATGTTCAAACTTAAAAAAAAATATTCAGTTGAAATTTTTTTTTTTACAAAATAATTATGTTCAACAGTTCAAGTCTTTAAAAAAATAAATTTAATTGAAGTATTTTTTAATTTTTTAGGTGTATTTTTTAATTTTTTATGTTCAAATATTTTTTTTTAAACCGGTCTTCAAAATTTAAAATTTTTTAGGTGTATTTTTTAATTTTTTATGTTCAAATAATTTTTTTTTAAACCGGTCTTCAAATTTTAAAATTTTTTAGGTGTATTTTTTAATTTTTTATGTTCAAATATTTTTTTTTAAACCGGTCTTCAAAATTTAAAATTTAAAATTATGCGATTCGCCGAAAAACCGATCGGAACTGTCGGTTTTGTAACCGGATCGAAACCGGACGGTTCCAAACCGGAACCGGAATCGGACCTTTTCGGTTCGGTTCCAGTTCTAGTTTTTCTGGAACCGGAACCGCCGGTTCCGGAACCGTGGCCAAGCCTAGCTACAAGGTGTGCTTATTGCCTACCCTCAAATCCAATCGAGCTAGGATCGTGAAATCGTAAGATTTTACATATTTTGTAAAATAATATTTAAGTGATAAAATAATATAAAATATTTAATAAAAATTAGTATTAAAAGAATAATATTATGTTGAAATTGTATAATGTTAAGAAATAATTTTAACTTGTTTTAAGAAACTTGATCCGGTTTGGATGCGATTTTACTTAAGATTCGATTTTAAGTACGTATTAATTTGGTTCTTCTTATGAAATATAAAAAATAGAGAGTATATATAGAAATGGAATAAATAGAATAAGAGAGATTAGAGAGAAATTAATTGCTTGTAACAGGATCTTAGTTACATAATTCATAGGATAGAAAGTATTTATATGATATAAAATATGATCTAAAAGAAATAACCTTATATATTGAAGAATATAATCATTCATTCTAAATGATATAACCTTACAAACTAAATGATATAACCATTCATCTTAAATGATATAACTTTTGGAGAAATAAATAATTTTTTTAATAAACTTAATGGACATTCATTATATTATATAATTTTATATCAGTTTCATAATTTTGACCCATAAAATTATTATATATTTTTATATGTGGTGACTCGGGATTTTGACAATTATGCACGCATATAAAATATTAATTCTGGCCATTGTCTGCTTGGCAAATACGTACTGATTTCTTTTGGTTAGGGGCTATTTTGTATTTCTGTTTTGTGAGTATGTACTTTGTAATATATATTTGATGTGAAAAAATTAAGCTGGAGAAAATTAAGAAATCTTGGATGAGAAAGTTAATAAGAATTTATAGATTTCGTCAAATTTTATTATTTGATTAATAAATTTGTAAATTTTGCAAAAATAGCTTATTAATGACGGAAACGCATCTGTATTCGTCATATGTTGCAAATTATTAAAAAAAAAAATCCAATTATAGAAGATTTAGGTGAGTTATTATTTTGATGTCCATATCAATTAATGGACCAGTTGCTGCTATAAAGATTTATATCTTTTTTCAAGATCAACTCCAAGCGGAAAGATCTAATATTATGTTTTTTTTAGTTTTGGTTTTATTATTCAAAAGGGTATGAATTCCTTTCTTTCGTTAAACGATTAGCGAACTCTATTAGTTACTAATAACAAAATTCTATGTCCGGTCTATATGTTTTATCCGTAATTCCTGATATTATTATTAATGAATTACATTTCAAAAAAAAAAAAAAAGCAAAATCTCTTTTCTAAAATCTTATGTAATTAAGGCCTTAAATTTTTAATAGATGTCTTGTGTGTGTGTCTATATATATATATATATATATATATATATATATAGACACACACAGATCTATATCTATACTATAAATAAATATACAAATAAGGGAGAAATAATGAGATTTTCGATAACGCCCTTAATGAAATTTGAAATATCCTAAAAATAACCTTTAGTTTGGAATAGATATAGACACACACAAATCTATTCTATATATAAATGTGGGAATAAAGGGAGAATAATGAGATTTTTGAAGCGCCCTTAATGAAGTTTGGAATATCCTGAAATAACTTTAGTATAGCCAATTAAAAAACTGTATTTTATTATTTGATTGGATATAATTTATAAAAACTATTTTTAACTAAATACATATAAATAATTAAGGATTTCAAAATTTTAAGGCTTATTTTTTTAAAATTTATTTTTTAATAAATATACTGAGACATTTAAAAATTTTATATGTTATTTTTTAAATATTTAATTCTATTTTGATTGTAATTTAAAATATTTTACTTAGGAGAGAGATAAAAATATATATATATATATATATTTTTTTTTATTAATTTTCTTTTTTTTTCTTGATGTTTGTATGATTTGATTTGATATATTGTTTTAAAAATAAAAATTTTTAAATATAATATATATAATATTTTATTTAAGAGAGAGATAAAAAAAGAAAAAAGTATACTTGTAAGGAAAATTGATGGTTTATTTGAAAAGGTACGTTTTTTTAAGTAATATTTTTCTATTAATTAATTAATTAATTTATTTATTTTAAATTTGCAACTTAAAAAAATAGAAAAACAAAGTTAAATTCTAGCATGATTTGCTTTGTAATTTCTATTTATAGGCTTGGCTATGCTAGGTTTTTTTTTTTTTTTTTTTTTTTGTCCATCAATATCAAACTTTATTAAATTATGGCCTTCCCAATTAAAGAAGAGGTTGATTTTTGAAATTCCAATTGGTAATTTTTTTTAAATATAATTTATTTCTTATTATATGTTGAGTTTTGGAAAGAGTTCTATTTTTAATATTAATTTTTTTATTTTCTTTTTTGTTACTGAATTAATTTGTAATTGCTATTACTTTAATTTAGCAAGATATTTTTATCTCCCTTACAATAAATAGATGGCTTCTTGATGATTAAATATTTTTTATTTTTTTGATATTTTTATATTATATTCTAAATCTGTTTGACTTGAAAAAAAACAATGTTTAAACAGAAAAAAAAAATAGAACTATAGATTTCTGTTTTGGGTCACTTTTGGGGGTTCAAGAATTTATTTGCATGTGCATATATTCCTTTTTCTAATGAACTGGATAAATAATACTGTCATTATAATCAAAGTAATTAGCATTATCAATTCAGATCATCTTCTTATTTATTTTCTTAACCTAGTAGTAAAAAATGATTTACTACCTCCGTTCCATAATATTTGTCACATTTGGAATTTCACATTTCTTAAGAACACTATTAAATGTGTCTAAATTACAATAAATTATTGAGTAAATTGACTAAAGTACCATTTTAATATTAGTTCCCCAAAAAAACTATTAAATTGAAGTAATAATTATTGGTCATATACAAAGGGTAAACATGAAAAAAAAATTATTACTCCTGAAACCACAAATGTAACAAGTATTTTGGAATAAATTATTTTCTTAAATGTGACAAGTATTATGGAACAGATGTAGTATTATTATTTTTCATTATAGTTGTATATATATATATATATATATATATATATATATATATATATATATATATATATTGATTTGGAGTTGATGACATAGGTTGGAGATTGAGTGATGATTTGATTTTCTTTTTTGGCATTTATTAAAGTTTTAAGAAATTGCATTTATAAATTAGAAACTGAAGATTTAGGTTTAGGAATCGCATTTAATTTTATTTTGAGACCACTTCATTATAAAAAAAATAGAATTAAGAACATAAGAAGTAACATTATAAGTAGCTTGTACAACAAAGTCTAATACAAATTAAGTATTTTATTTATTTTAATTTAAATAAAAACTTATACTTTAATATTATGTAGATTAAATTAAAAAAATTAAAGAAATACAATAGTCTATAATGAGCATAGTCAATATGCTAGACACTCATAAAAAAAAAGACTAATACGTAATAAAAATATAGATGTTCATGTTTGGATGGGGGCAAACCTATTATCCCAAATCGATTTAGAATAAGGTTGTTTAGTCAAAATATATAAAACACTTACGCAATCCTTCTCTCCTTAATCAAGCTTTTTGGGGAGTGAATTAGAACAATCCGTTTCATCTGTAGTTTTATTTAATTTTTTTTAGACTAAATTAATATCAATATTTGAAAAATAAAAACATGGCTATATAATCAAATATTAGAACACATTTTCTTTGCAGATTTTTTATTAGCTAAATTTTATATAATTAAATTAAATATAACATTGATTTGATTCGAATGACCATATCGTAATTTCAATAGTGACCTAATAAAATTGTTCCAAATATTATATTAAATGTTACCTAACAAAATAATTGCTAGTTGTCGTGTATAATATTGTTTGGTTTTCAGACATGTTAAAAATGCTTACTTTGTGGCTATAAAAGGAGAGTTGAGTTTCGTTTCATTTCATTTCAATTCAAGTAGGAGGTCCTTCAATTAATTCTCAAGGTCATGGCTGCCAATTTACTTCTTCCAATTAATGCTAGAAGGTATGCAAGCTAAACCATGTTGTTTCCTCATATTAAAAGATGTTAATACAAGTGACGGAGCCAGAAATTAAAATTAGAGAGAGTAAAAAATTTTTCAAAAGTTAAGGGCGGTGAAATTGAAAATATTTATTATTTTACAGTGCAAAATAAAAAAATTTTAATATTTTATGGGTGTTATTTTTAAAAATTGTTTTTAGGGGCGGGAGCCACCCCTAGATTCCCTAGCTCCGTCATTGCTCCCTCCGTCCCAAAAAGATAGTTCATTTTCTATTTTCAAACATATTAAGAAATAATAATTATTATGGTTAAAGGATAATTTTATTCATATAATTTTTCTATTATGTAATCTTAAATAATAGATAAGTAATTATTATATTGCAATAATAAGTAAGAATTAATGAGAGTTATTAAAAATAAAATAAATTTTAATAACAGTATAGTAGACAATTTAATAATTAAAGTATAATGCAAAAAAAAGAAAGTGGACTATATTTTGGGACACCAAAAAAGAAAGATGAACTATCGTTTTGGAATGGAGGAAGTAATTTTTTTTTTTTTAATTTGAATCTCTCAACTTTCTGCACAATTCAAAAATATTAAGACATTTATCAAATTTATTATTTTTTAATTTGTCTAAATTATTATTATTATTATTATTATTATTATGATAAAAAGTAAGTTTCATATTATTAGAGATCGATATAGACAAAAATTAAATATGTCTTGATTTCTCACGTTTTTCAAATGTTTAAATTAATAGTAATTTGTCCACTAAGGTTGGATATACATTATACAATCCCATGTCTCTTAGGTTCGAAAAAATAAATTATGTAGTTTTGTTTATCTCAATTAATGGGGTATTTACAGTTAATTATAAAGAATAAAAAATAAAAAAATGCCTAAATATATTTACAAAATAGTAAATTCTCTTAAACTCGCTATTTAAGGAACCTTAAATCTAAAAAATCTTTCAAAAAGTAAAAGAGGTAGAAGGAAACCCAATGAATAATAATAGTGATGTGAAAAAATTTGAGAGATTTTGAAATGGTGGGAGTTTGAAAAAATTAAGAATTTTGTTAATATATGATAACATTTTTTCTTATTTTTCCTATGATAGCTAAGAGTTAAAATCATATTATTTCAAGGACGGATTACATATTTTAATATTTAGATTCTTTTTTTTAATATCCAAAACAAAGTTGCTTTAAAATATTTTAAATTCTTATTATATCAAATTTCTGAATTTAGTATTTCTTTACAAAGAAAAAGTATATATGAGAATCAAGTTTTGTCATATTCTACTATTTTTAGTTTTTGCTTATGTCAGATGGGATTTACTTGCAACTGCAAATTGAATATTAGTTAATTAATTACTATTAAGTATTAACATATCAATGTATCTATTTCTTGAAAACATGAAAATTCTAGACTTGAAGGTACGGTTGCGTTGATAACCGGAGGCGCTACTAGCATCGGTGCATCCATTGCTAGAACTTTCTGCAAACATGGAGCTAAAGTAATAATCGTCGACATTCAAGATGATCTTGGTCAATCACTGTCCAAAGAACTCGGTACTGATAAGGCGATTTTTGTACATTGTGATGTGACAATAGAATCTGACATTGAAAACGCAGTTGATACTGTGATTTCTATTTTCGGAAAACTTGATATAATGGTGAACAATGCTGCGACTGGAGATCCTCATAAACCAAGCATAGTTGACAATAACGTAGCAGATTTTGAGCGAGTTGTTAAGGTGAACCTAATTGGAGTTTTCATAGGAACCAAACACGCAGCCCGAGTGATGATTCCTGCTCGACAAGGGAGTATAATTACAATAGGCAGCGTTTGCTCAAGTGTAGGTGGTGTTGCTTCTCATGTATACACTAGTACAAAGCATGGAGTTGTAGGTCTAGCAAAAAATGCAGCAGCGGAACTTGGCCAGTTTAGAATTAGGGTGAATTGCTTATCCTGTTATTTTATTGAAACGCCGTTGAGTATGAATCTTTTAAAAATGAACGAAGATGCAAAGTCTGGTGTTTATTCAAATCTTAAAGGAGTGAAGCTTACAGAAGAAGATGTAGCATAAGCTGCTGTTTATTTAGGAAGTGATGAGTCTAAGTATATGAGTGGACATAATTTAGCATTAGATGGTGGTTTTACTACCATCAATCCTGCTTTTGGCTTGTTCTCTAGGTTATAAAGTTTCTCTCTTTCCTTTTTTTTTTTTTTTTTTTTAATGTTATATATGTCAAATAAGATTATTAATAAAGCAGGACTGATAATTAGTAAAAGAACTAATACCATTAGTAATGTTTTAGATTGTGAAAAAGTTATTGGCAGTTTAATAAAACATTTGCAATTCAAATATTTTTAATATTGAGATGCATAGACAAACTAACTATAATTAGCCAATCAGGTATGGTCCTCGAGTTTGAGTCATCTCCACTTTAAATATTATTACTAATTTGGTAAATGTTATTCAAAAAGGGAGGGTTACCCTATTGTGTTGTGCACAATGTTATTTCAATTTATTGCATCTTCCATGTATCTAAAAAAAATTTAACTACCATCAATCCTAACATAAGATGTTATAATATGGTATCATAGATTTATATTGCAAGATTGAAGAAAAATTCGTTAAAAATAAGATGTTTTAGTATGGTATTAGAGCCTACCCAACTCAGATGTAATTTACATACCCAGTCAGATGTGCTTGCACACTTCACGATCTAAATGTCCATGTCTGAATGTGAGGGGTGCGTGTTATTTAATTTTTTATTTTTATTGGAACACAATGTTTTGCATAGTTTTTATTATTTAAATTTTGTTTAATTAGTTTGAATTGTTACTGGGTGTATGTGCGCCTGAATGTGTATCTATGTATAAAAGGAATGCGTAAAGAGTTTAAATATTATTTTTATTTATTTATTTTTTATTAGAAATAAATATTTAATTTAATTTTGGTATATTTCATGTGGGAGTCATGGAAAGAACAGGCTCAAAATCACGATCAATTCCTTTTTCAAATCCTGCTGCAGCTGCACAAGCCCTTCCCTCGTGCCATAAATGACCTACGAATAGGAAGAACCCTAGAACAATGGCGGGATACTTAACGCGTTAGCTACAGCACTGCACGGGTCGATACACATAGCGCCCAGTATCCATCGTTTACAGCCAGGACTACTGTGGAGGGTAGTTCTAGATCTGGTCCAAGACGAACGTGTTTTTAATTTCTTGGCGTGGATATTGGCAGGAATTGATTGAAACTTTAGCGTGGGCTCATGAACGTACGCCTTTGGCTAATTTGATTCGATGGAGAGATAAACCAAGTTGAATTAATCAAATTCGATTTTTCTCGTTCTATCTCAGAGTATCCATTCATTCGAAACTGATTTGCTTCTATTTCCACTTTCCGTAAGCGGGCCCAGGGTTTTTCCAACAGTTCAATGGCGCTTTTGTGCGTAGAACAGATTGCGGCATCACCCGAGGGATCTCTGTGAGTCCTCGAAATGGGACGATGTCGGAAAGGATTTTTATTCCTATTTCAATGGGAGCTTGATGAGTGGATCCGCCCTATAAAATAAAACTTTATTCAAATAAGATATCGAGATAGGCAATTTCAAAATTAAATATAAATTAAATATTTTGAATGGTTTTTTATGAATCCTTGGAACTCTAAGAAATATGAGATAGGCCCATTTCTCGATTCAATAGAAGCCCAAAGAGGTAAATAGAATAGGGTCCCAAATAAGGAGAGATATATATACAATTGAATGAGAAAATTATTTTTGTCCAATTTTGCCTGTGGAAAGCTAAAAAGCAAAAAAGACCAGTAAAGGAAAACCCAAGTTCAAGAACTCTTCAAGAATCAATTCCATCACACAATCAGTAGCAACAATGGAGTCTTGTAGACCTTTTAATTTTCTATAGGATAGTGAAATTTGCAACAGGAACCATACTATTATATCCATGGAGCATTTGGATTTTGATCCATTACTAGAAGTTGAAAGAACATGGGAGATGGTTGATTTTCTTGGCCTCACAAATAGGAAGAACAAAACTGATTTTGTTGAAATCTTCAGAACTTGAATACCAGAGATCATTCTTTGCTCGCGGACAATAACATCCTTAAATGACATTTTTATCTTGGGATGTGAGGGAAGCTTCTTCCTCTGTCAAGAAAAGGGGGCTTAGGTGTATTTTGAAGAAAGTTCAACTTTCTATATATCTTTTCCATTCAGGAATTAAAACTCTTCATTGTTAATAAAAAGACTATTCAAAGTCTTTGGGGCAGTTCGGATTTCGAGTGATTGGCGTCTCCAGCTTCTAATGCATCAGGAGGAGTAATCACAATTATAAATTCCGGATCCTAAACGGACATTACTCTCTGGATTTTCTTTTAAATCTTCAAACGGACACTACTCTTGTGAACTTATATGCTTCCAACAAGGCTTCACATTGTCAGATCATTGCCCTATTCTGATTCACAAGTCAAAAAAGGAGTGGGGACAAAGCTAAAATTACTAAAGTCTAGGCTAAGATCCTGGAACAAATCGTGCTTTGGAGATATAGAAAGAAAGGCCTCTTTTCTTAAATCCTAAACTGACTCCTTGGATCACATAGATGAATCTAGATGTCTCTCTGCTTCAGAAATCTCCTTATACAGATCCTTTTCAGTTGATTTATGGAGAAACCAACGAATTAGAAACTCCTACTGGAACCACTATCAAAAGTTGAGAGAAGAAAAAGGATGAATGGTTAAGGATATTTTAGTTATAAAAAACTCTTACCTCTCCTTTGACTTTGATTGCACTTCACTACTTTGACCCACGGTAAAACAACACAAAAATAGGTAGACGACGGTAAAATATGGATACAATCATATATTCTGCCAAAGCAAGCACCAAGTAGTATATTTGACCAAAATCGAGGAACGAAATATTACTTCACCCCTAATTTTATGTCCTATTTTTTTCCTATTATATTAAAACTTTCACTTGAAATGGATGTTGTGCACTGGCAATCATATAAAGAGAAGCATTGTTGACATTGAAATGCCTTCACCTAAAGGATATTTTCATGAAAAGATGGATAATGCTGATAGTATTATTGTACTCGAAGACTGTATTAAATTTATGAAAGCTTCATTTATAGATGATGATGATAAGCAAACAAAACTGGAACATAAAGAATTAAATGATCTTAAGAAAAAAATAGATTTTCCCATAAAAAATATCACAATTCAAAGTACAAATAAATCTCTTATACAAGATTGGAAGAAACTTTAGAAATTTTTTTGATGAGATAAATTCTTCAAAGTGATATTATCGGTTATTTCTTCTATTTTATGTCTGTTAGAGAATGTATACTTTGTTTTATTATTCATTTCTTTTAACTTATTTTGGTTAAAGGACATACAAAAGCTAGTTCATATTTAGTGTTTTTTTTTTTTTTTTTTTTTTTTGTAACATTAATTTGATATTAGAGCATCTTTTGCTTAAGATCCTTATAAATAGAAAATGTTAATTCATAAAATATTTTATTTTTTAGTTAATAACCATGCATGATTGGTAGGAAGTACGATGATATTAAAAACTAAATTAAAAATTTCACGAGGAACTAAAAATGTTGATAAGGTTAAAGCATATCATAAGATTCATTTAAACAAATTAGGAACTGTATCAACTTATCTTCATTCTCAATTTCACTTATAGACCTAGATGCACCACAAGTACAAATAGGTAGAGGTCTAAGGCACGTTAGCTCATCCCATTGTTTCTTCATTTTGGTGAAATACACCATAACAGAACTGTTTCCCTATTTTAAACTAGAAATTTCTTACTTAATTTGGTAAATCAAAGGGCCATTGCTTTCACCAAATCTTTGTTCCAATTTCTCCCATAAATCCTGAGCACAGTTTGTGTATAAGAAAGCCTCCACTATTTCCTTTGAAATTGAGTTTAATATCCATGAGACAACCATGCTATCAACTCTTAACCATTTATAAATCAAAGGTGAATTTGCAGCTGGTTTAAGGCATTAGCCATTAGTAAATCCTAATTTATCCTTAGCTTCTTAGGCTTATTAACATAGATATACTCCAAGATAGGTAATTATTTCCATTAAGAAGCACACTTACAAGATATGTAGTAGGATTACCTGAATTTAAGAGTCTCATTGCATCAGATTCCTCCATGTGTGCTCTCACATGTGGTGTTTCTGTCATCACTGACTTGTGTGGTTAACTTGCAGGCATTCTCCAATCCAGATGCAGAAATGAAGAAGAAAGGGAATGTAGAAGATGAAGATTCAATCAATATATCAATGTAGCAGACGCTGATACCATGATCAGAAGCTTAGGATTCAAAGAAAATGGTGAAATCTACAGAGAATGTAGATCTGTAAATTGTATTAACGAAAGTATTCAAGAAATATACATAAGAGAAAGAAGTACAAAAATAAGTTTTATTGATTCATTTGTTTTATGAGAAATTACAAATAAACATATACAGATATTTAATTACAACACCATCCTTTCAAGTTAGCCTTTTGATTTCTTTTTTAATTTTTGATATTTTTTAATTACAATAATGTTATTTTGTTGTCGATTCACAATTCTACCCTTATGGCTTCAATTTGTACAATATTATCCTTTGATTATTTAATAATTTTTTAATATTAACCAAAACATATATGAGAAATTTATGAAAGATAATTTATAAATCATTAAAAATTATATTACCTATTTGATAGACTTTGAGGAATTTAAAAACACAAAAAAAAAAAATACATATTTGTATATTTATTAATTTTTTATAGTAAAAAGTGGTAAAAAAAAATACTAAATTTAAGTTTGTCATAATGTACCATTAAAAATATAAATAGAACTTTGAAAGCACAATGTAAAATAAAAATAAAATAGATAAAAATGAAATAAGTTTATTAGCTTTAACAATCATTCTTTTCTTGATTACACAATTACAATATTTTAACTTAAATCCTACGTAGCTACAACTCAAATAGCCTCTAAAATGATCAAAATATCAAACTATTTATAATTTTTGAAAAAAAAAATATTTAATATAGCTTTTACATAATGTGCTATCCATTCCATTATATTTCTTTAAAAAGTTTAAATATAAATTTTCACTTTTCTTACTATATTATCTATTTTAAAAAAAAATAAGACTCAGCGCATTGCGCCGTACAACATACTCGTAGTGCACTGACGAGGGAGGTAGATTTTCAAACTAATTTTATAACACTAATAACTATTAGCATTTTAACATTCTCCTTGTGTTATGTTTTGTAACCATAAATATAAAATAATAATTAATAACAAATGGAAAAAAAATTATTTTAGAACTATTAGATTTTTATTCTTTAGATCTATATTCTTTAAATTTTTATTCACTCTTAAAGTTCTTTAATGTTTTATTAAAAAATATTTAAATTATTTAAAAAATTTCACTTAATAGTTAAACTCTAAAAGTTTTAAAAAATAAAGATAATTTATTTATATATATTTAATAATCTTTTTAATGAAAAACTAGTGGATTAAAAAATACTTATTATGAAATTTGCTTTTTATGAAAGATATGAATCAATAAGAATTGAAAGAACATATTTTTTTTTTTTTCTTTTAATAGTAATTTACAATATTACTTATTTCTAACACGAAACTTATATTTTCTCAAACAAAGAACAAAAATTTTATATTAATAGACATGGAGTAATCCAGACTAAAAAATTGTAACAGAAAGCGGCAACAAAATGCAAATCCAACATGAACGACCATATTAGCTGCCATTCACCTAGAAGTCCATACATATTCACCGAATATATAAATTTCCCCTTGAATTTTATTACTTTAATTTTTTGGCACTTTTAATTTTTAATTTGACCTATTAAATACTTCGACTTATAAAATTACATTTATTAAATACTTTAATTTTCAAATTTATTTTATTGAAAATTTCAACTTGTAAAATTAGATCAATTGAACACTCAACAAAAGCTTGAAATTTATAAAAATTATTATTCAAAAAGTTATGTTAACTACAAACAATGTCGATATTTTACAGATACAAGCCAAAAAACTTAAAAATTATTGATATTAATATTGAGAGATGTGTAATATTAACTAAATTTACAAGTTCAAGGTGCCATAAAGTTAAAGTTGCAAAGTTAAGAGGTGAATTTATATATTCAGCCATACATATTGTTATGTTTTAAAATTTCATTAATGCATATAAGGCAATTTTAGTTGTTTTAGTAGTTATTTGGTGTTGTAGTAATTGTTTATAAAGAGGTTTAAATTAGAAGTGTTGGTAAAAATAATGGTTTAACCAACTGTTTAATTTAAAATGAAATGTGGTTAGTTGTGTAATCAGTTGAATTTGGAAACAAAAAATAATGAGTATGATTGTAAAAAAAAAAAAATTAATTTTTGCACGCTAAATGTCTCATAAAAAAAAGTTCCTAAAGCTATTATAAAAACTATGCTACAGAATGCTAAAATTACTAGAAACAATAAATATTGCGTTAGTCAAAATGTTAAAAACTAATTCAAAAGTTATTGCCGATCAAGTTCTAAAATGAGAATTACATGTACGTAAGCTGTGTCGGTTGTTTAAACTTCATCTTAGCCCTTCCATTTTTGTACATCCTAAGCATAAACATATGCACTAAAAATGAAAACTAAAAGAACCCAAGTAAAAAAAAAAAATTGAAAATGATGAACAATGACAATAAGAAAGAAAAAAGAAGAGCAACAGTAGCAAAACGGTAAGACTTACAATCTGAAGCAACAACAAAGACCAGCACCATCACGATGATCAATATCCACCATACGAACAGAAGAATGCAAAGTCTGAACTTTAGCAGAATTTAGAGATAGAAAAGGTTGTAATGCAAGCATACTGATATTTGCCACTTAGTCTGCTATAACCACTTTCAGTTGCACAAAACATACCACCCCCTAAATGGGTCATGCAATCTTTAAAATGCGCCTCTGCCCAATAAGAAGGAGGAGATACAATTTCTAAACCTTCTAACTTAACTGGGGGGTGTAAGTGTGGACCATCTTCAACTTTTTCCAAAGCAAATGAAAGCACAGATTTGACTGAGTAGGAATATATTCTCCCATCAACATACTCAGCTTGTCCTTTAAAACCCCGATATTCATCGATGTTTTTTCGAGCTTACCATCTTCCATTCATCTTTGTGCACATATTTGGAGTTAGGAAAGTCATGTCACGTGCTTGGAAATTACTTTCAGAGGGTAAATATTTCTTTTTTGTTTTTTTGCTTATAATTTTGTGAAGCATAAGAAGAGTCTTACAATGGAAAAGATAAAAGAATGGAGAGCCAATCAATCAATTTAGGTTGGTCAAGTCTTCTAAACCTAGAAGAAGTTTCAATCTTCTACTCATTATAAGAAAGAAAAAAATAATTCGGTCTTAGATACTGCCCCCGGACTTTCTACCTTTCCCAGGCTATGATGATAAGGGAGGGTGAGAGTAGTTTGTGAAAGTAATTTGAGGTTGAACGTCGAGAGGTGAGTGGCTTTTGAGACACTAGCTTTGAAGCGAGTATTTTCATCGGATAGTAACTTCCAAGCTGCAGTTTCATGGAATGCCCGAGGGAAGGATCTATAACCATCAAGAGGGAATTTAAAATAATTGACCAAGTTCCCTAACACTCACAGAGCGATCTCAACCAGATAACTTAAAAGTCATTTTGCCTTCATCATAATTAGGATCATGTGGGTTCACTGTCAGTTCAAAAGAACTCAGAAATTCAAGTGTCAATTCCTATATGTGTGATGTTATGGATTTAAAGAATTCTTCCCTACTGATTCTTGTAATTAAATCAGAAGTTGCGGCATATAACTTCAATTCCCTTAATGTAACTTCGAGATACACATTAGCTAAAACAGGCGGAGGGTTTGCTCATATTACCTGGTGGTGTGCTCGGGGTTGGGAAATTGATACCGTGGAGGAGCTGGTGGTGGTGGCGCCAGAGGTGAAGGAGACATCAGTGGTGGAGTTGGAGACTTGTGGGGTCTGGTGAAGGTAGTGGTTCTGCGAGCGGTTGTAAAGAGGGAAAAGGGGAAGAAAGAGGCCCTTTGTTTTGGTGTATTCTTGGAGTTGTTGATAAGTTGAGTGGCGGGGATAGTGGTTTGTTGTGGTGGAGATGGAGGTTGCAGCTGTTTCTGGTGATGGTGGTGGATCAAAGAGAGATACTTGGGCATGGCCCGTTATTCTCTCAGTATAAGTCCAATAAATCAAAGTTGATACGGCACGTAATAAAATATTTAACAAGGTAATAACCCTGTTTACAGAAATTTGATCAAAGTAGGAGAATGGAGATACCGGTGGAACAAGCCCAACAAATTAAAATCATGCCAACTGAAAAAAACAAATCCAAAATAACATAAAGAACCAAACCAAATAACAAATTGATTCGATTAGTTTCATTGGTTTTTAATTATTTTCATCAAAAAACCGAACCAAATCAGAATTTCTATTTTTTTTTTTCTAATCTAACCAAAACCAAACTACATTTTTAAAACTAAACCGAAGGATCAGTATATACATGCTCAGCCCGCCCATTGAGGTTACGATCTCCATAATGTTGAACAGTCACTTACAAAAGCACCAACCATAATAATAATAATTTAAGAAATTTTATTGAAATTCAATAATAATACTAATAATATAAGAATTGACCATAATAATACATAATTTTACATAATAATAGGAAGAGAAAAATCAACAAAAGGAATATCAATAAATCTGAAATTGAATTAGGTGGGGTGTACTGCGAATTTTCGGAATTAGATTCTCAAGTTTGTTAAGTTTCTTTTCCTAATAATAATAAACAAAAAAAATTTATTGGCAGTCAAAAATCTGAAAAAAGAATTAAAATTTTAAGAGCAGGAAATCTAAAACATCGTATGTTATTTTTCTTTTAAAAGAAAATATCGTATTCCATTTTAAAAAAAGAAATCAAATCTTTCTTCCTACGTTTCTTAAATAAATTTTGATAACAAGCATATACGATCTGGCAATAGATTCAGGTTCAACTGTCCTCCTTTAATGCTTAAAAAATAAATTTTCATAACAGTAACAGTATATAATCAAACCAAATATATATATATATATATATATATATATATATGTTTGTGTGTGTACCAAAGGAACATTCAATTCACTGCACAAAACCCTAATTGATATAGAGCAGGAAATACCTCCTCACTCGCCCTACCCGGACGTCGAGCGGCTGGGAGGAATTGTGTTGAAAATAGAAAAATAAGGGATATATATATATATATATATATATATATATATATAAATCTTTTTTTTCTTATTAATTTCATTGTTCCTTTCTTTAAATCATTATTAATTAAAGGCCCTCGTTCATTTTTCTTAATTTCAGGTAATTATTCATTTTTTAAAATATACATTTTTTTGAAAAGATTTTTTACAATATATTTATTGGCAATAATTTTTATATGCATGTTATATTTACCATAATTTTTTTTTTTTTTTTTTTTGAAAGAGACCACAAATAATGAATTTGTGTATTTCATTTGATCTTTAATTTTGAAATTGAAATTGAAGGAAGGACTATGATAAAACTAATCTTTATTTCAAAAAAAAATTGAAATTAAGAAAGGATTACGATAAAACTAATATTTATTTCAACTCGCATTGTCAAGTTCAAAAACTAATTCTTTTTTTTTTTAAAGCAAACTCTAAAAATTTCATATTAAAACTTTTATATAAAATGTAATAAATAAATCGATAATAATAATAATAATAATAATAATAATAATAATAATAATAATAATAATAATAATAATAATAATAATTAGCAGTCCTCATTTATCGGTTTTAACCCAAAAACCGAACCAAACTGATATAATTCGGGGGTTTTTTTAGAAGAAATCAAAGTAAAAATATGTTTTTATATTTTTATATAGAAAGTTTAAGACTCCTAATCCAATTCACCCTCTAATAATAAACTGTCATTGATTTTGTATTTTGATACTGTTCGCAAATTTGTGAGTCAGGTCTAAATAAACCAAAATGAATCATATTTGTTTGGTTTGATTCAATCTCCTAATAACTTTAATTTGGTTAAAAAAAAAAAGTATAATTCGATTTTCGATTATTGCCAATTTGGCTGTCGAACACACCGACCGATTGCACAGCCCTTAAAAAAAAAGGAAGAAGACAGGAACATATTGCCACAAGGTTTGTATTATCGACTCTATGGTAAATTTGAATCCCACAAAATAAGCTTTTAGTATTAGATCCGCTTTTTAATTCATTACTATACCTATTCTTTCTACAGAAAGTACATCTCCACATTCAGAATCCCACTTTCCTTAAGGTTTGTTTGGATGAGCTCTAACTCATTAATTTATTAATTAGCTTATTCCTCAATCTCATAAATCTATAATCAATCTTCTTTAAACATTTGTTTCACTGTTATTCACATTTCCAATATGTTCATATCAGAAAACAAAAAAAAAATGTGAAGCATTGCAATAAATTCTAAAAACACAAAGTATGTAATTTTCTTTTATTTCTTTCTTTTTTTGCAGATCAAGAATGGTGACTAGTGATGAAGGCAGTAGTAGTAGTATTATTGTTCACAATAGTGATGGTCTCAAGAAAAGAGGATGTGGATGTAGAAAAGATGATTTCTTGCCGGAAGAGTCATTCAAGAACTGGAGAAACTATGTTAAGGCATTGTCTAGTACAAAAGAAAGGCTTAAGGATCGCATTTTGTCGCGATCGAAGGATAGTTTGGAGTTAGATGTAATGCGAGGGCGTAGTGATCACGAAATGAAAAAGACTCTAAATTGGTGGGATATAATTTGGTTTGGAATAGGAGCAGTAATGGGTGCAGGTGTTTTTGTCCTAACAGGAGAAGCTGCTAGAAATGATGCAGGTCCTGCTGTTATACTATCATATTTAATATCAGGTATATCTGCATTACTATCAGTCTTATGTTATAGTGAATTTGCTGCAGAATTACCGGTAGCAGGAGGCTCGTTCGCCTATCTGAGGGTGGAGCTAGGCGATTTTATAGCATATATAGCTGCAGGAAACATATTGTTTGAGTACATTGTTTCTGGTGCTGGTGTAGCAAGGTCTTGGACATCTTATTTTGCTACTCTCTGCAATCATGATCCTAATAGTTTTCGAATACATGTGACATCTCTTGCAGAAAACTATAATTACTTGGATCCGATTTCTGTTGTCATTTCGATCATTATCTGTATAGGTGCTTGTTTGAGTACCAAAGGATCATCAAGATTCAATTCAATTGCTACAATGGTTCATCTGCTAGTCTTGTCTTTTATCCTCGTAGCCGGTCTTATGAAAGCAAACCCGAAAAACTATGCAAATTTTGCACCTTTCGGAATTCGAGGGATTCTTAAGGCTTCAGGAATGCTATTCTTTGCTTATGTTGGGTTTGATGGAGTTGCTACTTTAGCTGAGGAGATAAAAAATCCTGGTAGAGATATTCCAATAGGACTAATTGGTTCTATGTCTATTGTTGTACTAGTTTATTGTCTTCTTGCAGCAACACTGAGCTTTATGCAGCCTTATACTGAAATCGATGCCAATGCGCCTTTTTCGGTAGCATTTCAAGCTGTTGGGATGAACTGGGCAAAGTACATTGTTGCAATAGGTGCATTAAAGGGTATGACAACAGTTCTATTATCTAATATCATCGGTCAAGCTCGTTACTTCACGCACATTGGTCGAACACATATGGCGCCTCCTATACTTGCTGTTGTAAATGAAAAAACCGGCACGCCTGTAAATGCAACTATTATTATGACATTTGCAAACTCCATTGTTGCTTTCTTTACTAGCCTTGATGTTCTGTCTAATCTTCTTTCGATAGCAACTCTATTCATTTTCTCCCTCGTGGCACTCGCGCTACTAGTGAGACGGTACTATGTTAGTGGTGAGACATCAGAGTTCGACAGAAAGAAACTGGTGGGATTTTTGCTGCTGATTTTAGCATCTTCGATCGGTTCTGCAGCTTACTGGGCAGCTGCACATGGGTGGATTGGTTATGCAGTGACAGTACCAATCTGGTTTTTTTCGACTTTAGGATTACAACTTACGTTGAAGCAAGCAAAGAAGCCGAAAGTCTGGGGAGTGCCATTAGTGCCTTGGTTGCCAAGTGCTTCAATTGCTGTGAATGTGTTTATACTGGGATCTATTGATGGAAAATCATTTATCAGGTTTCTAATTTGGACAGGAATATTGCTCTTATATTATTTTTTCATCGCGCTTCACGCTTCATATGATGCAGCAAAGGAGATTAGAGGAAAAGCTGATGCAATAACCAACATTGAAGCAGGAGTTACCTCATGAAATTACTACTGTTAAAGGTTGTTTTCTGGTTTTATTTAGTGTTTTATATGCTAGGATTAGAACATTTTTTGTTTTTTTAACTCTTTTGCTCTTTCAGAATGTCACTGAAGAAACAGAAATGTTAAATTTTGCTGAATTTAAGTCCAGAAATATTTATGTTGTCATAGGCTAACAATCTTACCAAAACAGATTTATGATTTTTTTGTGGGGTGGGGAGATAGAAAAAAAAAAAAGAAGTGGACAAAAATGTGAAGGAAAGTTCAGTTGTACAGCAGAAAAAATAACTTCTATACGTGTTTAAACAATGGAAAGAAAATTCTTTTACAGAGGATAAAAATTATTTCTCAAGGTATTTCATATATTTTTCATAGTTTCATAATTTGTTAAAAAAGAGAACAAAATCCATGAAATTTTACATCCTTGCCAAAACCCCTCCTTTGGATATCTTTACCAGCAAAATTTTATTATATCTGGACTATCCTTCCACGTGCTTAATGATAATCTAAACGAAAGAGCCATAAATGGGTTAAAAACCCATAATTTTAATTCTAGATTTTACTTATCCAAAAAAAAACCACCTTTGCTGATCCCACGGTTAAGGGGGTAAAACGTCAAAAACCGTACAAACCAATCTAAAATCATGGTCTTGAAAAATTGATGGGTTAATTTGATTTGATTTGCTAGACCACAAGTGTCCCCAAGTAATCCTGCTCACACAGCGTCGGTCAAGCCGTTGCGGAGAAAGTGCTCCCAACGAGACTTTTCTTCATCCACGGGAAAAGTACAAATTATTTAAAATTATAAATTGATTAAGCATTTTTTTTGTAATTTTTTTAATAATAAATGTACCGATAATATGGCTAACAATATGAACATTTGATAATTTAATGACTTAATAAAATATGAAAAACACCGCTCCAATATATAAAATATGATTATACAATATATAAACCACTAAAATATGAAACACACGTACATGAAGGCTCAAGTAACTCGGTATAAATTCATTGATATACAAATATACATAGAGATATATATATATTTTTCTGACACCCCAGCCTTTCCAGCAATGCCCAACATATCTCACACAGAACAAGAAAATGAAGTCCAAAAAATAATCAACAGTAAAAAACAGGAACTGAATGTGAGATGTGATGACTAATAGAAACTAAGAAACCTACAAATGAATATATTTTCATTGCTATGAACTCAAATCTACATTACTTAGCAAAAGCTATGTATCAATTTTGAGGAGAGAATTGAGAGATGTACTGTTGAATCGTTGAGCAAGACCTCGGATCACAAGAACAACGACGTCCCGCATATGCCTGGAATGTACCATCAGGTCTACTTCATTCTCACTGTCCACTACTATCCGGAGCCGATGTTGGTCATTCCGGAAAAGCTCAACCTGGCAGAGTCTCATCATTAGGTTTTCTACATACTCATAGTTGTCAAATCAAGATTCAAATCGTGAATTGAAATTCATATTATTAGAATCAAGAATCGAAATCATAAGATTCAATATAACTTTTTGACATAATTATAAATAATATTCTATGGATATGTTTCCATTAATTTTATCAAAACATTCCAAAAATTCAATTGCACGTAATGTACTTCTATATATTTCAATTCCAAATTATATGCTAAACACAAAATGAAAGAAAACCTAATGACTTGTATGATTTCCAAGTCCAAAGTATCAAATTATTAAGTTAAAATTTTAAAACAAGAACAAACTAAAACTATCAAGCCATTAAATTTCCTATCCAAATCCATATTCTGTCATTATTAATTTATCATTTCCAAATTCAAGCCCTTCATCATCTTTCTCTTCTAATATAAACATATCATCTAGCTTTTCTTCCCGTTCATCGATTCTTCCACTTGTTTGTTGGGTATGAGAATTGTTGTTGGGCATAGACTCGAATTGTATTCATGCTCAATTCCGATTCACCCAAAATTTGTATCGTCCAGCATGAGAATCGACTTAAATTGTACTATTCAAATCATAAATCATAAGATTCTGATAACACTATATATACCATCAAGCAAGATAGCAAAATAAAATAGCATAATTCTTTGATCTCTAAAATTAGTGAACCGGAAGAAAAGTCTCCTGTAGTAGACAAAGTAAATAGGGGTAGCTAGAAGCAGTTCCAATTTGTGACCTGAACTGTAACTGAACTGACAAAGAATGGTCTCGTTCAGATGTCTGAAAATGGCCAGGGCCCTTAAAAATCAAATCTAGAAGCAAGCAATTCGGGCTGTGTTCAGGCTGGTTCCAACCAGTTCTTGTGGTTTATAAGGGCTGTGCCAGCCCTGAACCTTGGCCACCCCGTTAAAAAATAGAACTGTCCAAAGTTCAGACAGATACTTACATGAAAGGGAGGAGCATAACTTCCGCGAATTTCAGTGGTAGGAAAAGAAGTCTTAGAGCCCGGCTTCACTACCTTGACTCTTTTCCTATTAACTTCTAGAACTCTTCTCTCAAGACTCCCCTCTCCTGGAACCTGCACATTAACAATGACAATGATTTGCTATTTCCATTTGCTTTCAGTATATTAGAAATTGAATAAATATAATGGCAAATGTGGAGAAAGAAAGTGAACCTTTTTTAGAGAGTGGTCCTTGTCACATAATGCCTGTTAGCAAAGACATAATATTTGTCAAAAGAAAAAAACGATAATATCATGTGATAGAAGAAGAAAATTATTGCAAAGAAGAACAGAAATCGATAAAACATGTAATATTTTGTGCACAAGCAGACATGGAAATTGCATGCAAGAGAAGACAAGTGCTACTCTATCAGACTATCCCCATGCAGGAAGTAGCCAGCAAGTGGCAGTCGCTTGGGATTTACTTCCTATGGCCATCCCAATATTCTTAATACTAGAACTTGATTTTTAGAAACTATTACTGCAATATTTGTATAAAAAACAGAAATATGTATCTCTTCATTATAGGAATTAGGATCACTTGATTCCTGGAGCAGAATATGTCTAGCTTCCTTACAAGTAGGCAGCAGATGTATTAACTCTTCATGGAAAAGATGGAAAAACAATTTCTTTTGCAAGTAAACTGTGCAGTCTTCACAAATCCTTATATGGCTTGAAACAGAGCCCTCGAGCTTGCTTGGGGAAATTCAGTGAGGTGGTCCTAGAATTTGGTATGCAGAAAAGTGTGATCATTCTGTGTTTTATACATATTCTGTGTCTGGTCTAATCTTGCTAGTAGTATATGTTGATGATATTGTCATCACTGCGAGTGACACTTTCATGAGGAAAAGAACAAGAAGCATGTTAGCATGCACTTCAACTCTTTCTTTCAGAGCAAAGAATAAGAAGCACATTAGCATGTACTTGCTTCCAATAGCACAAATTCCGCTCGTTGCATAACACTAGCATGCAACGAGTTCCTGAGACTCATTCAGGACTCTTTCCCCATGTACTCTTTTTTGCTCAAGGAATTGCCAAAAATGAAGTTCAAAAGTTTAGCAGATGCTGCCTCTATAGTACAGCTTAAGTTAAGCGGTATAACATCATAACTCTAGACTGTCCTCTCTTATATTCCTTTTTTTGTTTTCCTCAGCGTAAAAGATCTCGCATAAATGATCCATAGTACAGCTTAAATATACCACTACCAAGCCTTAGTTTGCACTAAGTGAAATAAAGATAAAAAAAAATCATATACAAATTATTATATATATCTAAAGGGCGTGAAAAAGTTAGTGTTGCCATAACAGTGCTTTTCCTACTCTGCCCTTTTATTATCTGTTAATTACACACTGCCCTTTTATCTATTAATTAAGTACTGTCACAACTATACTATTGTTGCCATGTGTAAGACTGTTGTTGCCATTTTACAATCTAACCATTTTATTTGCTATTAATTATATCTCTACCCAAAGATATTTTTCCTTTTAATTCTTTTATTATTCTTTAATTATATTCTTATCACAATAATATTTTTCCCACTTAACCCTCATATTGTTTTTTGATTACATTTTTGTCCAACATTATTTTCCCACTTAAACTATTTTATTATTCTTTAGTTATATTCATGCCATAGCTTAAATTTTGTTAAAATTATCAATTAAATTTTTTTAATTTATATAAGTAAAGCTTAATATGAGTTTTTCATTGCATTTTTAAATGCATAAAGATAAATTATTGAATAATTACTTTTGTAATATATATAATTGATGTACCGTTGACTTAATGTGGACATCAATGAAATTCAAAATTTTCAGTAGTAGCGCATATGTATATATTGTAAGTATACATATTTATTTATACATGTCAATTAATTAAAAATATAAACGTCTTTAATGATTATTTAAATTATAAATTAATAATGAAATTAATTTCATTAATAATTCATTTAATTGTTGTTATTTTTCAAAATATTTTAAAATTATTATATGTTAACAATAAAATTGTATTGTAAAAAAATTTATAATCAAGCTGTGCCAATTAAAGCAAAAACACACTTACATGAATTTGTAAGTGTATTTGATTAAAAAAATATTTTGCAGTGAAAAATATTTTGAAGAAATAGCATTATGAAGCTGTATAAATAATTAAATATTATTGTGACTTCTTATAATTTTGCGTGTACAGTATTCATAGTGTTTCCTACAAATTGAATTATTATGTATGAAGTTAACAAATGTGAATTATCATATATAATATTACGTAATACTATATTTCATTATATTATGACACGACTTTAAAATTATACATATTTAAAAATGTACAATTTATGATAATTAACCGGCGCATAGTGCCAGGTTATGTACTTGTATATAACCTCAAGAAAAGAATTCAGAAAACACAATAATGATGAGCCTCTACATTGTCATTAAAATCACAGTTTTGGTGTCCCAGCAGAACATGGTTATGTCTCTGTTTTCATAACTTAAAGAATTATTAAAAGGATTAAAGAAAAGGTTAAAATATATAATGTCATCATAATAATCAAAATAAAGTATACACACCTCAAACTTCACAGATCCAAGTTCAAGCTTTTGCTTCACTTCTTTAAGAACATCAGGCTCTGCAAGTTGTTGTGCCAAAATAAACAAAAATGGAATTCAGAGTTTTAAACAGGATTCTTATAATTCAAAGGAACTTTATCCTCATCTGCAAAAATGCGAAAGGGAAACTAAAGAAGAAAAACTAGGGTAGATATAAAGCCATGGGGTGCAAATAACTTCATAATTGGTCCTCGTAAAAAAATAAAGTAACTCCATGAAATCTTTTTTGGCCATGAATTGCTTCAGCATGCAAGTTCCATTTCTTGTTCGACACACTTTAGATCTTGTTCATCATTATAGCAATAAGAATAAAGAACCTTGCAGGATTTTCAATTATGTTCAGCTCATATGTTTTGATCTGGTGATTGATATAGTAGGAAAATGAAAGGCAATTACAAATCAAAAAGATTAAAAGCCTGATAGACAGAATGAGGTACCATATATACAGAAATACAGGAATTCTTGAAGCTTAGGCTACAGCATGGACAAAGCCCATTCCAGCCATAGCCAAACCAAACTGTTTGAGAAGGGTGTCAGGCTGAGTTCGTCTGGTCTTAATTTAGAAAAATAACTACAAGCTTGGGTCTGTTTGAAGTATTACTTTTGTCTTGTATTCCATTCATGAGAAAGTCATCTGAATTGGACATGCATATATAGACAACCATTCTATGTGCTGCAATTGAAGATAAAGTACTAATTCAAAGTGGACCCAAGATTAACCACGGTCAACTTCGGGCTTAAACTTGAAGCTCAGACGACCAAGATTAAGCTTGCCTCACACCACAAAAGAGATACAAACAGAAGAAATAAGTGCCAACGAAGCCAAATTGCAATATCTTCCCACATTAAGCTGCCATTAAATGATTCAAAAAATAGACCTAATACCCAAGGCACATAAAAGACTCCACCCACCCCTTTTTCTTTTGAATTTTTGTTTTGACACTAAAACTTCTGAGCTGCAAATATTGGTTCACAAGTGTTTGCACGGATGAGTAGTAATTTAAGATCCATTAGAGGTCATAGGAGTGCAAGAATCAGGCAAGTTAATCATGCAACTGAAGCATAAATGTTGACATTCAGTTGCACTAGTGGAAGTGTGAAACATCAAAAATTATTTTATATGAAAAATAATTTGCCTAACAGATAGAAATTAAACAACAGAAAAGATGAGCAACAAATGAGTAGGACAAGGATTCTGCTTACCAACAGCAATTGGCTCTGTTGATGCGGACACAGGCTGTCCCTCAACACCATCCTCTCTAATTGGAGTGTAGATAGCGACCAACCTGTACCCCACATCATCAACATTGGCTTCATACATCCTTCCCACTTCTCCTGCAATGCCAACTAACTTTTTCGAATCAAAAGTTTCAAAAAGAAGGAAAAGCATAATCATCTAATAATTACCAGCCATAACATATCAAAAGACACAAACACAGATAAACCCCAAATGACAAAAGGAGAAAGTCCTGAAAAAACACCATCTAATATTATGTTATGAACCAATCTCACATTGGCGAGATGGGTGAAGATGTAAGTCTTGTTGACTAAAGAGATTGGAGAATCTGATAATAGATAAGAAACTCAGCAGCAGATTAACATTCAAAATTCCACTACAACCAAAAGGCAAAAGCTTACGTCCCATCACTGTATTAATTGCTGAACTATGAGAAAGTAGAATTTTAAAAGTTTTGACAAGTATGAAATTCACATAGAGACTTGCAATCCGAAATTTGCCAAATCTGATTTATAATATCGTCAAAATTCCAAGTTCTAACATTCTTCCGAAAATACATTTGCACACTTGCATCCTTTTCAATGTTAACTCAGAAGAAATTCTAAGCCCAGTAATTAATAGTTCAAAAGAAATCACTTTATAAGGCAATCAATCATAACTATCACTAGTTATACTGCAATCATTTTCCATATTATTCAAAATATGAAGTTTAAACATAAATGAAAACAAAAGAACAAAACGTAAGCAAAAAACAACACTATCTAAGCAAGCATTTCTTTAGCAAGGTAGCTGCGGGGTTTTAGGAGAAATACATTTCTGGCATGTAAAAGAACAACCCAAATGTTTTAACATACCTGGTATGGAGATTAGATCAGGACTACCAACCATTGATCTAAGCCACTGTATTCTACTTTTACCCTCCCTTCCTCCGCTATAAATGCCTCGAACAGCATACAAGTTGGTGTGAAAACCCCGCCCCTCAATCTCCAGTTTATCCATTCTAGGAATCCCTAATTAATAAAATACAGAATCGACATATTAGAGGCACATGATTCCCAATACAAGAACAAATGATGTAATAATAAAAGTGTGGTATTAGGAACACAAACATAGCTGCAGCCTGTAGCAGCAGAAAAGTCAACAAGAAGAATAAATGTCCAACGACTTCCAACAGTATAACCCTCCCAAAGAGAGCAAAGATTACCAGGCAACAAGGAAGACAATCAAACTGGATGTGAAAAAGGCACTTCCTAGTAAATTTTTCCAATGGCATAGACAATCATAGAGGTATATGCTTTTATATGTAGTAGAAAAACAGAGATGTAAAATATTATTAATATAGCATTTAAAGAAATGATAACACTGTATTACAGGAGCATAACACATATGTTTTCATAAACTATACAAGAGAATTATAGTAAATCTGGAAATGAACATTGAATGGTTGGACAAATCTCAAAAAGTTACATTATGAGCAATGCAGGAAGGCATATGGATTTTGACAATTGAAATATAGAACATTTTCCAACTGAAATAACTGAGTGTTAAAACATCCAATTTCAGCTCATTGAACAATAAGGTCAAATTCCAAATCAATCAGTAGCAAACAAGAGATACTGTGTCAATTAATTGAGAAAAGGATGGTTTTCATATCAAGTGGTTGAAAGTGCATAATGAAAGACCTGGCACTACAGCAGTAGTCTCAGCATATGCTGGCTCACTTGACCTTCCAAACACATCAGTCACAATGCATTCACATCTCAAGCATCTACCAATGTCCTCTAGTCGCACCTTGTAAGAGCAGGAACGCTGTGAAGGTAAGGGCTCAAAGGAATCTTTGTTCCCTATTACTGATGTACAAAACCTGCAGCATCATTGAGCGAGATATAAGAGGGCACTAAGATGGCAATTGCTAAAAAACTTGTGCAAGAACTTCTAAGAGACATAATAGAATAACATGATAGATTTCTGACTTTCTCATATAATGTCATGGTTTCAAAGGAACCAGCCATGTGTGGTTATGCATTGCATCTTACGAATCATTAAAATGATATTCATAAAATTCCCCAAAAATAAATAAGGAGAGTTGCCTTCTTAATTTAAAAGAATCAATTAACTGTCATCACCGGAGCATCTAACTTGCACCATGCAGCAGAATAACAGAATAAGCATTTTTACCATTGATATTTGACATCCCTCTTATACTTGCTCCAAACAGATTGTTGAGCAACACTCTTGGGTATTACTTCAACAGCAGTGAGCACATCTCGTTCTACCGCCTTTCCAGTGAGAGCAAGCATTTCTATTTTTGGAATCTCTGCAGCAAAGAAGGCAATATCAAGTTCAATATCAATAACACCCCTTAACATTTCTTGCATGTCATAAATTAAATGCAATATTTATATGAAGCTTCATTATAACAAGTTAGAGTAACATTTATATGCTTTTAGTAATTTTCATGCCATGTCAGCCTCTAATGCATCCTGATAATGTAAAGCGAAGAGAACAATCATAAATGAAGAATATGATAAAAACCATTCTCCTGTTTATTAATGGATATTGAGATAGAAATTAGAATGATATAATAGATTTTTCAGACAGAGGAGCACGAAAAGTCATGCTCACTGAAATACTTTTTGGTAAAGAATTTATCATCAATAGGTAAGACCACTTATGCCACTCTTACAGAGAACTACTTATTTCAAAGCATAAGCAATTCAGTCCAAGTGACCAGCTATAAAAAATGTGAAGAAAGCAAAGAGAAAAGGGGAAGAAACCTCAAAAAAGAAAACGGTCATAGCCATGCAAAACTTACTTGCACTTGCTTACAGAAGAGCACTAAAACTCGTGCTTTGGAAAGCATCTTGCTGATAGGAGATCATTATTTTGACAGAAAAACACAAACTCAAAATACATGTGATACTCTAGAAAGGCTTTGCATGTATTGCATGGGAATTTATAGAGGAGTTAAAGGTGGAAGGTAAAGAGATGTTAACCTACTAACCTTGTTTGTGATTTTTTCTACAATGTAAATGAGAGCTAGTGGAAGTTAAAAGTTTAGATCCATTAACTTTCAAAAGCCCATTTTTCTGAACCTCCATATTAGGGTTTTAAAGGGTGGTATGTAAAATTAAAAATTTTAATTAATTCACATGCATTTAGCTTTTATTCCATTTAAGACTCCCAAACAGTTGAGGTTAATTAACTTCCATTTACACTCCATCCATAACTTCCCTTCACCCGCATTAAGCTTCCATTCCTTCTTCATAAAACTCCCATACATCTAGACCCATCTTTGGATCAACTGGAAGCTGATAATAGACATGCTAGCCAAAAGAATTAAACAAATGGAAACCAAAGCACACAAAAGCGTTAGCAGGACAACTACTTCTATTGGTTTAACAACAAATTGGCTAGTAAATATTGAACAAAGAAACCAAGAATATTTTGATCTTCTGCTCAAGTCCCTCCATGCAATGAGAATGTAAAAGGTTGGCTTTAGTTCAGCGAACATGTTCAAACTTATTATGTTCAGAAGAGTTGAGCTCATGCAAAAGCTTTTAGTTTAGTACAATTTGCAGTTCACCTTCAAAGATACTTTTCAAATTTAATTTTCCCTTCACATAAACAATTAAGTCAATAGTTTGATTTGAAAACAAGTTGACTACATTATGCATCCCACACAATAAGCTTAGCCAGTTTAGAAGTGTGGTCAAAAACCTAAGGAACCAATGTGCATATTGTATTTAAGGCAATAGCACTATCACACCATAATATATCCAAAAGCAATTAATTACCTGGGAGAATAATGCCAGTAGGATCAGACAATTTGAGATCACCTACAACTGAATCTGAACGAACTGGTGTGTACCTATGAGACACATTTAAACATGTACATCTGAATAAGTATATTACTCAAGCTTTATAACAAAAAATAAAAGATAAAAGGGCAAACAAGTTTACATCAAAGATCAGGAAGACACAAAAACTTTGGCACTTCCATAAAAAACTAACTAAAATTTTTTAACATGGTCTTGAGAGTGAGAAAGCTACCCAAACAACAAGCGGCAATTGTAATCTTCTTCTGTAACTTCATAAGTTCTAGAGCTAGCCCCATTAATGAGAATAATGGTCCCATCACTAGTTTCTCTGTACCAACTGAAAAGGCTTGATCCCTCATAGCCACCAAAATATTTTCCTTCTCCAGAATAAACACTGGAAGACAACTCCTTCACTTGAACATTAGCAACAACTGGAAGAGCTGCCAAATTATTTCAATTCAAACAAGTTAAAAACAAATCTCAACAGGTGAAACTAACTAGAAGTTGTGTTTTTTTATATAGCTTGAATTAGTAGTGAACTGCTATAGAAAATAAATGGAGCAAATGTACTTAATAATTGAATCAACAATATCAAGGCTCAAAAAGATAGGTCAAAATACAATAGAATGAACAAACATCTGAAGTTCTTAGACTTTCCTAAAACACCAAAATTTTCAAGCGCCCATATGAAATTTGAAGGTGTTTAAAAAACTTTCTTCATGCCAATAGATAAAAGGAGAATCCCGGTGCTCAAGGCTCATCATCTACCATACAAAACTTCGTCTTACTTTTCTATGAAAAAGTTGTTTCCACTATTCAAACTATTAAGGATTAATTGTAAATAGAGTTCTAATAGGAGTTAGATTCCTAAGAAGTTTATAGTACCCTGTATATGTATATATATGTGTCCCTATTGATGAAAAAAAGATATAGAGAATATTTTCTTCACACTAAAATTACATGGTATCAGAGCCTTTGGCTCGTTAGCATTTTTTTCCGGTTTCTGCGTTGACGTTTACGGTGACAACTCTGTTTCGTGACTGTCAGTCTAGGTCTCCCACCTAGGCTTTTGCTTTTGTCTCACCGCCACCCAAGGGAGGAAGTGTGACCTCCGATCGGCATCTCCACCAAATCAAGTGGCCTGAAGACTAGCGAGTGTGCCTCACACGCCGTCAGAAAAATCTGACGTCATCTCAAGCGCCGGCAAGTGGAGGCACGTCCAACAGTTTCCCATGACCGGATTTCGTCCTCCAGGATCGACTCAACGTCCGGATTATTTTCCAGTGGTTAGTTTTCAGCTCCGACAGCATCTGGTAGGCGCTTTCTTTGTTTTTTTGCTATTGCTGTTTGCGGCTTTCGGTTCCTTTTGGTGTTGCTATTGTTCTTTTGGGTTCATGCTATTATTTGGTTACTGTTGGGGTGTTTAGTTTTATTAATGGATACTGGACTTATAGATTCTAAAGCTATTATTACTGAATTGATCCCAGCAATGAATAAAATCACAGAACATAAATTGAAAGAAACTAATTATTTAGATTGGAGTAAGACAATTAGAATTTATTTGAGGAGTGTTGAAAAAGAATTGATGATCCACCAACTAGTGACAATAGACAAAGTTGGCTAAGGGAAGATGCTAAGTTATTTCTACTGATTCGAAATTCTATTAACAATGAAGTGGTTGGGTTAATTAATCATTGTGAGTTTGTTATAAAATTAATGGCATATCTTGAATTCTTGTATTCGGGAAAAGGTAATCTGTCTCGTATGTATGAGGTCTACAAAGGATTTTATCAGGCCGACCAGCAAGATAAGTCCCTTACAGCTTATTTCATGGAATTTAAGAAAATTTACGAGGAACTTAATGTCTTATTGCCTTTTAACCCTGATGTCAAGGTTCAACAGACTCGGCGAGAACAAATGGCTGTAATGAGTTTTTTTGCAGGTCTTGACACTGCCAAATCACAGGTTCTTTCAGGCAGTGACGTTACTTCTATTCCAAATGAAGATCCCTAAACATTTTTGGGCGGATGGTGTCTCTACTGCATGTTTTTTTATTAATCGCATGCCTTCTTCTGTGCTTAATGGTGCAATTCCTTATAGTGTCTTGTTTCCTTTTAAACTTCTATTCCCAATTGAACCTCATATTTTTGGTTCTATTTGTTTTGTTCGTGATGTTCGTCCACAAGTTTCCAAATTAGATCCAAAGCCCCTTCATTGTGTTTTCCTTGGGTATTCTCGACATCAAAAGGGGTATCATTGTATTTCTCCCGATCTTGACCGTTCATCTTATTTCTGTAGATGTCACATTTTTTCAGACTACTCCATTTTTTCCTTCTCCTATATACAAGAGTAAGGGGAAGGATGATGAGTTTTTAGTCTACGCTATCCAGCAATTTCCTAGCTCTCTTGCTCCTGCTTCTGATACGGATCCATTGGTGCTTCCTAGTGGGACAATTACACGGAGCCATGCCAAGCGATATGGGGGCAACCATGTCCTTATATGTTGATCAAATTACACAAGAGCTTCATGATGTGGCATTTAACAAGTGTTGTGTGGAACTTGAAGGCACACCTAGGCTTCTTACAATGTTGGAGACGTGCTGTTAGTGTAGCACACCCTAGCCATGCTAATATGTAAGGGATGTGGGCTTGGACGTGTTCTTATTCTTTGTTGCTTGCTTTGGTCTAATTAATATGTAAGGGATATGGGCTCATAGTGTTCATTTAAGTTGTTTGGGTTGGTTTTATGATGCATGCAATCTGTCCAATATTAAGTTGTCTATTTTGGGCTAGAAATGATTCTATTTTGTGTCTACTAGTTAGGCCCATGTGTTTTGGCCTTAGGGCAGCCCTAGTTAGATACTCTTCTTTAGAGTTAGGTTTGTTTGAGGCATATAAATAGCCTCCTTAAGATGTAAAACGGGATTTTTGGCATAATTTGAATCTAAGGCAGAATTGTTCATACTCTTGCATGTTCTTCTTAATTAGAGTGATTGTGAGAATTTGCTATACTCTAATTGCATCAAGAATTAAGGTAAACTTAACAACTCATTGTGGCGTTTATCTTGTTCTTTACTCGATTATTGGTGTTTCCGTTTCTTTATAAACATGGGGTGCCATAGAGGGGGATTCATCTTAATCTTTGATCCGATCCACTCGATTAGGGGTTCTAGGAATTCATTTCCTTTTGGGTTCCGCGTCAGCTTCTATTTCTGAACTTGCAACTATTCCTGCTACGACGTCTACTGCTCCTATTCCCCCCTCCTGCATCAGCATCTGCCTGCCCCCGTTTTGAACAGTTTGATTCCAGGAGACCAGGAACTCTAGACTCGCTTCCCCCACCTGCCGCTTCAAGAGAAGATCCAGTTCCCTCCACTCAACCTGAGCCTGTGCCATCCACTCCTCAGTCAGACCTTGACCTACCCATTGCTCTTCAAAAACGTAAATACAAGTGTACCTATCCTCTTTCGTCTTTTGTTAGTTATAATCGTCTTTCTTCTTCATCTCGTCATTTTGTAAGGAACATAGACTCTGTCTCTACCCCTAAAACTGTTGTCCAAGCTTTGTCCCATCCTGGTTGGAGTGCAGCAATGAAAGAGGAGATGGCTGCCTTAGATACTAATGGTACTTGGGATCTTGTGCCTCTCCCGGCAGGTAAGAAAGCTATTGGTTGTGTTAAGGATTAGTTGTAAATAGAACTCTATTAGGAGTTGTAAATAGAACTCTATTAGGAGTTAGATTCTAAATAGGTTTATAGTATCTTGTATGTGTATATATATGTGTCCCTATTGATGAATCATATATAGAAAAATATTTTCCCACATTAAATCTACATGGTATCAGAGCCTGTGGCTCTTTAAACTTGATTTTTTGCCGTTTGCATAGAAAATTCCAGCGTTCCCTCAAAATCCGGTCACCGGATTTCCTGCAGGTGGTGGCTGTCAGTGTTGGTGACTGTTCTAGGGTCACTTTTTTGTCTCACCGCCCACTCCAGGAGTTGCTCCAGCTGCCGATCGGTCTTTCCCCAGAATCCGGTCACCGGATTCCCTACGCGTGGGCCTCACGCGCCGATACAAGATTCTGCTACAGTACCACGCGCCGGCGCGTGGCGGCGCGTCCAGCTGTTTCCGGCGATCGAAAATTGTGTTATGGCTTCGTTTTTCTGTCAGCAGTCTACTCAGGTGGTTGTTTTTCCGATCCGGCGACATTTTGGTAGGGGCGTACTCAGTTTTGTCAATTTGGCGTTTCAGGTTACCTTTCGCTCCTGTTTGCATTGAAAGACTATTTTTTTTGGTGTCTGTTTCTGCGTTGCTGGTAGGGGATTTAGTTTTTATTAATAATGGATCCTCCAACTACAGATTCTACTACTACTATTACTGAATTGATCCCAGCAATGAATAATTATTTAGATTGGAGTAAGACAATTCGAATTTATTTGCGAAGTGTTGAAAAAGATGATCATCTAATTGATGATCCACCAACTGATGACACTAGGCAACGTTGGCTCAAGGAAGATGCTAAGTTATTCCTACTGATTCGCAATTCTATTGACAGTGAAGTAGTTGGATTAATCAATCATTGTGAGTTAGTTAAAGAATTAATGGAATATCTTGAATTCTTGTATTCGGGAAAAGGTAATCTGTCTCGTATGTATGAGGTCTGCAAAGGATTTTATCGGGCTGACCAGCGAGATATGCCCCTTACAGCTTATTTCATGGAATTTAAAAAGATTTACGAGGAACTTAATGTTTTATTGCCTTTTAGTCCCGATGTTAAGGTTCAACAAACGCAGCGAGAACAAATGGCTGTGATGAGTTTTCTTGCAGGTCTTGCTCCAGTTTTTGAAACTGCCAAATCACAAGTTCTTTCAGGCAGTGATGTTACCTCTCTTCAGGAGACTTTTGCTAGATTGCTACGTACTGAAGGTTCTCATACACCTTCCCGTTCTGATAATAGTGCCCTTGTGAGTCATAATCAAGTAGCTAGACAGCCAGGAAACAGAGGAAGAGGAGGAAATAACCGTGGTAATGGACCAATCACTCGGGAGACAAGCATTCTTATCTGTCATTATTGTCATGAACCTGGTCACACTAAACGGTATTGCAAGAAACTAATAAATAAGCCACCAAGGGTAAATATGGCACATCAAGATTATGCAGTTACTTCTTCTGACAACAATGTAACAATTTCTGCTGCGGAGTATGCTGAGCTCTCTAGATACCGTTCCTCTAAGTCTACTGATTCCTCAATTGCTGCTGCTGCCAACTCAGGTACTCCTCCTTCCTGTCTTATGTCTACCTCATCAGAGTGGGTCATTGATTCTGGTTGCACCGATCACATGACAGGTAACCCTAGTCTCTTATCCTCATTAAAAGAACCTAAACAATTTAATCGTCATGTTACTCTAGCTGATGGGTCCACATCTCCTGTCAAGTGTATTGGCACTGCCAATCCCATTCCATCTCTTCCATTGTCTTCTGTTTTTTGTTTGCCTCGTTTTTCGTTTAATCTATTATCTGTTAGCAAAATTACTCGTATGCTGAATTGTTGTGTCAAATTTTATCCTACTTATTGTGTGTTTCAGGATCTTTTGACGAAGCGGATTATTGGTAGAGGACGTGAGTCTAGTGGCCTTTATCTTCTGGATGAACACGTTTCATTATCTCTGGCTTGTGCTGGTGCTCTATCTCCTCTTGAGGTTCATTGTCGTTTGGGTCATCCATCATTGTCTACTTTAAAGAAGTTGTGTCCGCAGTTTCAGTCTTTATCAAGTTTAGAATGTGAATCTTGTCAATTTGCCAAACATCATCGTTTACCTTTAGTTCCTCGAGTCAATAAACGGGTTTGATCCCCTTTTGAGTTAGTTCATTCTGATGTTTGGGGTCCATGTCCTGTTATTTCTAAAATTGGCTTTCGGTATTTTGTAACTTTCCTGGATGATTATTCTCGTGTTACTTGGTTATTTTTAATGAAAACTCGTTCTGAGATATTCTCTATTTTTTGTTCTTTTTGTGCTGAAATTAAAACTCAATTTAATACTTCTATTCGCATATTGCACAGTGATAATGCTAAAGAATACCTATCTAGTTCCTTCCAATCTTATATGTCACAAAATGGTATTCTCCATCAAACGTCTTGTGTTCATACTCCTTCTCAAAATGGGGTTGTAGAAAGAAAGAATCGACATCTTCTTGAGGTTGCTAGGGCACTTTTATTCCAAATGAAGGTCCCTAAACATTTTTGGGCTGATGCTGTCTCTACTGCATGTTTTTTGATTAATCGCATGCCTTCTTCTGTGCTTAATGGTGCAATTCCTTATAATGTCTTGTTTCCTTCTAAACTTTTATTCCCCATTGAACCTCGTATTTTTGGTTGTACTTGTTTTGTTCGTGATGTTCGTCCACAGGTTTCCAAATTAGATCCAAAGTCCCTTCGTTGTGTTTTCCTTGGGTATTCTCGGCATCAAAAAGGGTATCGTTGTTTCTCTCCCGATCTTGACCGTTATCTTATTTCTGCAGATGTCACATTTTTTGAGAATACTCCATTTTTTCCTTCTTCTATACATAAGAGTGAGGGGGAGGATGATGACCTTTTAGTCTATGCTATCCAGCAAGTTCATAAATCTCCTGCTCCTGCTCGTATTCCTGACCTTGCTCCTGCTCCTACTCCAGTGTCTGCTGCTCTTATGCCCACTCCTACACCAGCATCTACACGCCCTCGTTTTGAACATGTTTATTCCAGGAGACCAGGGACTCTTGACTCACTTCCTCCACCTTCCGTTTCAACAGAAGATCCGGTTCTCTCCACTCAACCTGAGCCTGTGCCATCCACTCCCCAGTCAGACCTTGACCTTCCCATTGCTCTTCGAAAAGGTAAACGCCAGTGTACCTACCCTATTTCCTCTTTTGTTAGTTATGATCATCTTTCTTCTTCATCTCGTTGTTTTGTAAGTAACTTAAACTCTGTCTCTATTCCTAAAACTGTTGTCCAAGCTTTGTCTCATCCTGGTTGGTGTGCAGCAATGAAAGAGGAGATGGCTGCCTTAGATACTAATGGTACTTGGGATCTTGTGCCTCTCCCGGCAGGTAAGAAAGCTATTGGTTGTAAGTGGGTTTTCACCGTTAAAGTGAATCCTGATGGGACTGTTGCTCGTCTCAAGGCTCGATTAGTTGCAAAGGGCTATTCTCAGATCTATGGCCTTGATTATTCTGATACTTTTTCTCCTGTTGCCAAATTGTCTTCTGTTCGTTTATTTATTTCATTAGCAGCTACTTTTGACTGGCCTTTACATCAGCTGGACATTAAAAATGCCTTTCTTCATGGGGATCTTCAGGAGGAAGTTTACATGGAGCAACCACCAGGCTTTGTTGCTCAGGGGGAGTCGGGTAAAGTGTGTAAACTTCAAAAATCTCTTTATGGCCTAAAACAGAGTCCTCGAGCTTGGTTTGTGTTGAGAGATTATATTGTAATTGTATTTCTTGTATCTCATCAATCGATTACATAGGTCTATATATAAGGAATTCCTATGCTACCTAGCTATTTAGGAATACAAATCATAAACTAATTAGGAATCTAACTCCTAATAGAACTCTATTTACAACTAATCCTTAACACTCCCCCTCAAGTTGGAGCATAGATATTAATCATGCTCTAACTTGTTACAAACTACTACTTTCAGCAAAGCACAATACCATACTCAGCAACTGTACCCACTTCATTATAGCAAATATAGAATCCCAAACCAAATAGTAGTAGCAGAATTAGGACAACACACTTAGGTTGTCGGAACAAATCTCACTGAACCAGAAAACAACTCACAGGGCTGTTTCAAGCTTCCATAATCAATGCCTCAAAGAGGAAGCCCAGTAGCGCAGATATTCAGAAACGCAGCAAAGGAAAATCTGGCAAACAGAGCACACCACTGAAGGCCAAGAACACAATGCAACTCACTGGGGTTGCACTACTCTTGACAAAGGAGAAGGTTCAAAAGCAGAATACCTGTAACTGCAGCAAATGTGCAATACTAAACCCTAATGCAAAAAGGAATCACTAGAAAATCACCGAAAATTACCTAATTGTCACAGCAAAGGAAAAATATGTTTCCTCAGCAAATTAAAGCAACAACATTAGCAGAGGACTGCCCGACACAACTGCAATAGAATCGCAGCAAACAAACCTATTGAATAAGCCCAAGAATGACGATGCAACTCACTGGGTTGCACGTCTCTCTTCAAGCCAACGTCGGAGAGAGGAACTGGAGTGAAAAAGACCATTGGACATGCGCCAGCGCGTGAACCAGAGCAGGAAGAAAGAGGTGGCGAGTGGTGGCCATTCGCTTGGAATCCGGCGACCGGATTCTCGGGAGTCGCTGATTGGCGGCTGGAGAATATCCTAGGGTGGCAGTGGCTTCTCATAAGGGAAGTTTTGGGAAATTTCCTTTTTTTTTTTTTTTTTTTTTTTTTTTTTGAGTGGAAGGCTCTGATACCATGTTGAGAGATTATATTGTAATTGTATTTCTTGTATCTCATCAATCGATTACATAGGTCTATATATAAGGAATTCCTATGCTACCTAGCTATTTAGGAATACAAATCATAAACTAATTAGGAATCTAACTCCTAATAGAACTCTATTTACAACTAATCCTTAACAGTTTGGTAGATTTTGCAATGTGGTACATCAATTTGGCATGCAGAAGAGTACTTCTGATCATTCTGTATTTTTCAGAAGTACTAAGACTGGTTTGATTCTACTTGTGGTTTATGTTGATGACATTGTTATTACAGGGAGTGATTCAGCCGGCATTACATCACTCAAATCATTTCTCCAGACCCAGTTCCAGACAAAAGACTTAGGACTGTTGAAGTATTTTTTGGGTATTGAAGTATCTAGGTGTAAGAGAGGCATCTTCTTATCTCAAAGGAAGTATGTCCTTGACTTACTGAAGGAAACTGGAAAGTTGGGTGCCAAGCCATGCAGTGCTCCAATGACTCCAAATATGCAACTTTCAATTGGTGGTGAGCTATTTGATGATCCTGAGATGTATAGAAGGTTAGTGGGCAAATTGAATTATCTTACCGTAACACGTCCAGATATTGCTTACTCTGTGAGCGTCTTGAGCCAGTTTATGTCTTCTCCTACTGTTATCCATTGGGAAGCTTTAGGACAGATTTTGTGCTATTTGAAAGGTAATCCATGTCGTGGCCTGCTTTACAGTAATCATAGGCATTTGAACATTGAATGTTTTTCAGATGCGGATTGGGCAGGTTCGAAGGTTGATAGAAGATCAACTTCAGGATATTGTGTCTTTGTAGGTGGAAACTTGATATCATGGAGGAGCAAGAAACAAAATGTAGTCTCACGATCGAGTGCTAAATCAGAATATCGAGCTATGGCACAATCTGCTTGTGAATTAATTTGGATTCGTCAGTTGTTAGAGGAAATTGGCTTCAAGTCATCCTTGCCTGCAAAGTTATGGTGTGATAATCAAGCTGCTCTTCACATTGCATCAAATCCAGTATTCCATGAACGAACAAAACATATCGAGATTAATTGTCATTTCATTCGTGAAAAGATACAACAAGGTGTTATCTCTACAGGACACGTTAAAACAAGTGAACAGTTAGGGGATATCTTTACAAAAGCTTTAAACGGACCCCGGGTTGACTATCTTTGTAACAAGTTAGGCATGATTAATATCTATGCTCCAACTTGAGGGGGAGTGTTAAGGATTAGTTGTAAATAGAACTCTATTAGGAGTTAGATTCTAAATAGGTTTATAGTATCTTGTATGTGTATATATATGTGTCCCTATTGATGAATCATATATAGAAAAATATTTTCCCACATTAAATCTACAGGTTGTGAATGGGTTTTCACAATTAAAATGAATCCTGATGGATCTGTTGCTCGTCTCAAGGCTCAATTAGTTGCAAAGGTCTATTCTCAGGTTTATGACCTTGATTACTCTGATACTTTTTCTCCTGTAGCCAAATTGTCTTCTGTTCGTTTGTTTATTTCTTTAGCAGCTACTTTTGACTGGCCTTTACATCAGCTGAATGTTAAGAATGCCTTTCTTCATGGGGATCTTCAGGAGGAAGTTTACATGGAGCAACCACCAGGCTTTGTTGCTCAGGGGGAGTCGGGTAAAGTGTGTAAACTTCGAAAATCTCTTTATGGCCTAAAACAGAGTCCGCAAGCTTGGTTTGGTAGATTTTGCAATGTGGTACACCAATTTGGCATGCAGAAGAGTACTTTTGATCATTCTGTATTTTTCAGAAGTACTAAGACTGGTTTCATTCTACTTGTGGTTTATGTTGATGACATTGTTATTACAGGGAGTGATTCAGCGAGCATTACATCACTCAAATCATTCCTCCAGACTCAGTTCCAGACAAAAGACTTAGGATTGTTGAAGTATTTTTTGGGTATTGAAGTGTCTAGGTGTAAGAGAGACATCTTCTTATCTCAAAGGAAGTATGTCCTTGACGTACTGAAGGAAACGGGAAAGTTGGGTGCCAAGCCATGCAGTGCTCCAATGACTCCCAATTTGCAACTTTCAATTGGTGGTGAACTATTTGATGATCCGAAGATGTATAGAAGATTGGTGGGCAAACTGAGTTATCTTACGGTAACACGTCCAGATATTACTTAATCTATGAGCGTGTTAAGCCAGTTTATGTCTTCTCCTCCTGTTATCTATTGGGAAGCTTTAGGACAAACTTTGTGCTACTTGAAAGGTAATCCAGGTCGTGGCCTCCTTTGCGGGAGTCATGGGCATTTGAACATTGAGTGTTTTTCAGATGCGGATCGGGCAGGTTCGAAGGTTGATAGAAGATCAACTTCAGGATATTGTGTCTTTGTGGGTGGAAACTTGATATCGTGGAGAAGCAAGAAACAAAATGTAGTCTCACGGTCGAGTGCTGAATCAGAATATCGAGATATGGCACAATCTGCTTGTGAAATAATTTGGATTCGTCAATTGTTAGAGGAAATTGGCTTCAAGTCATCCTTGCCTGCAAAGTTACGGTGTGATAATCAAACTGCTCTTCACATTGCATCAAATCCAGTATTCCATAAACAAACAAAACATATCGAGATTGATTATTATTTCATTCGTGAAAAGATACAACAGGGTGTTATCTCTACAGGGCACGTTAAAACAAGTAAACAGTTAGAAGATATCTTTATAAAGCTTTAAATGGACCTCGGGTTAACTATCTTTGTAACAAATTGGGCATAATTAACATCTATGCTCCAACTTGAGGGGGAGTGTTAAGGATTAGTTGTAAATATAGTTCTAATAGGAGTTTGATTCCTAATAGGTTTATAGTAACCTGTATATGTATATATATGTGTCCCTATTGATGAAAAAAGGATATAGAGAATATTTTCTTCACACTAAAATTACACAAATCATGACCCTTTAGTCAAAAAAAAAATATATATACTTTTATTATTGCACCAAGAAAAACATGGATGTTGGAAATTCATAAGAACTAATATCACCTGGGTCAACTGGAGAGTTGGAAATTGCAACTAATGGTTTTCCACATTTGCCATCTGCACGAGTAGGCAGCCAATATAAGGCCAAGTAAGAACCCACATCTTCAAGTGATGGAGTATATGACCTGCCACAAAAGCACATATTTTCAGGAGATATATGTTAAACTGGAGAGAAATATTTTGAAATTTTAAATCCCATAACTCACAATGTTTCCCATAACTCACAATGTTTTGCTGCATATGAGAACATCATCATAGCTATCACGTAAATTCATCAATGCAGCTCCTTGTAGCTTATTCTTTGTTCTGTACCAAATATACTCCCCATCACCTTCCCGTCCACCAAAGTACGTTTTTTGTGGCACCACTTCCTCATCCTCACGGCAATAAGAAATTACAAGTTCTAATGCCACAGGATCCGCTATTTAAAAATATAAACACAGAACAGAATAGGAGCATTAGTGTAATAACTATGTTATAAAACAAATATACTATTAAACATCTCAACAACCAAAATAGTAAAAGTTATGAATATGATTCACTTCAAGCACCAAAAGGTTCAATGGAAAATATGAAAAAAATAGAAAAAATCCATGATAAAATAATATCCATCAAGATATTTGAGTCTCGTGGAAAATAAAAACATAAAACTTCCATCCAAGCAAATAACGGCTACTGAAATAAATAAGAATCGGATGCTAAAATCTCCAGACTTCCAGCAGACAACACTTTGAAATCCAATAATAGAGTATTTTGGGAAATAACCAGTGAACCATATCTTCAGCAAACACAATGCTATAGCTGGCTTTGTAGCATAAGATTACAAAGAAATTAGCCTGACATATATTATTGGCCTATTCCTCGAAACCTTAAGATCACCTGGTTAACTAACATGGTAACAAAGGTGTTCCAAAGGATCTTGCATTAATTCATTTTATAAGTTATAAATTAGCGACTTTAGCTATCAATACTCAACAAGTAGTGAATTGTTTGATTTTCATAATATCCTCAACCGACCAAACCCCTTAATGTCCACACGTATTCCAAAGTAGACTTGCAGTACTAATTTAGAGAGTTTACAAGCATGTTCCTTCTGAGAGTTACAAAACCTGTCATTTTACACAATTAGATTATCAAGCAAACATGATTATCACAAAGCAAGTTTATCAAATAAATAGGTTCAAAGATAAGCTTCTAGCCTAATGGAGAGGCAAAGTCCAAAAGATATATTATCACGGGTCTCAACTCTCAATAGACATTATTAAGAATAAGGTCAAACATAATAGCAAGTCTTAATCTGCACGCATATATGTTCATCCATGGTATAGAACCCACCTGGAGCAATCACATTGGATTTTATGCTTCTAGGATTTCCCTTGGCACCATCTTTCCGCATTGGAGTATAAACAAGTTCAATGCATGTTCCAACATCCTCTAAACTTAAATCCAGAAATTCTGAGCAAATAATTTAACCAGTTAAACCTAATTCGCAAAAGACATGGACAGAAGAACATACCTTATATAACCAAAAAAAGCCTTACCATCTGCACTTAGTTTCTCCCTAACACCATCACTTCTCACTCTAAACCATTCATGGAAACAGTTTCCTATCTCCCTGAATCAAAAGAGCGGCTTCAGTATCATGAGTTATAACAATATGCCCGGAAGATTCTACATACGAAAAATTGTAAAATATGGCTCACCCTCCACTATAAGAAGCAACGAAGCTCAAGCGCTGTCCTTCCATCATCGACCCCAAAAACTCTAAAGACTGACAAGTTGGAGGGCCTGCAATGATATAAGATTTTCAACATAGTTTCAGCACCATCATGTACATAATGAGATTTTCACTGTTAACAAGGTTTTCACTGTCTAAAACATTTCAGAGATAGAGAGAGCAAATTATTAGAAATCAACTCTATACCAGCTATAATAGGTCCAAACTGTTCAGAAACAACAATAGGACCACGAGCCCAATCGCTTCTGACAGGTTCACATGAAACCGAAATAAAGAATCCAATATCATCAATTGAAAGTATGTACGACTCTGCAGTAGCACCACGAATTTCACATTGAGAGCCATCAGAACCAGTCTGCATGACAATACGTTCATGAATCAAATCACAGCAGCTAATGATCAACTTTAACATATAGGAGTATGTGCCTAAGAGGGGAAGGGGAGGAGGGAGAGAGAGATTAAAATAAAATAATAGGCAAAGCAGAGAAATAGAAACATTTGTTTTCTTATGCTTTGTATAGCCTGCTGGGCTGGGCTAGGCACTGTAATATTTAAATTGTTCAGTCCTTCACAAGATGAGTGCATCTCAAGCTTTAATTATGCATAGTTAAAGTACCCGAAACCAACGGAAAACTGAATCTCCTTCTTCACCTCCCCAATACTTTTTGTCAATACTAAGTGTAGTTCCCTCAACAGCATTTCCAACTATTTGCATAGACAGCAACCTTGGACTTCCTAATCATCAAAAACCAGTTGGCGTAACAAATGAATTTGAATTTGTTATGTAACAGATAAAAAAAGCACCAACATAGAAGCATATTCCATGACAACTCGTTTAAAACTATCATCACATTTTAACTGGTGTATTCATTTATTTGAACTACGCTATAAAGTGAAAACATAAAGAAAGCTTGCTGATTGTCTGTGATACATATATTCCATTACCAAATTACCAAGAAACCGATAGTTAAATATTAAATGTGCAATTAATTCAATACCACATGTTTTTGCATCTTAAACTAGAATCTAAATTATCAAGAGATTTTGGGTTCCGTTATAAAATGCCAGCCACATCACACATTGCATAATGGATCCTAAATCACAGGTGTTGGATGTGTATTTAACAATACGTTTTTGTCCTTTTGTTCCACTTATCTATTGTTAAATGCAAATTTCTTAGGGGAATGCAGATAACAGCACTAGGATAACATTTCCAGTTAACAAATTTTTCATGTTATGATTTGACTGGTAAAACATTCAGTTATAGTTGAATGCATTGCATACCTATGTTATATTCTTTTGGAACATGACATCAACCGTGGATGTGGAATTATATAAATTCAAATTCAAAATACTACTTAATGACGCACACATCAGCTAGCAATTTCAGTTAATGATCATAACAGTGTAAATTACTGACAAGTACTTCACTACTTTTATCCATGGAATCACAAAATGTCATTTTTAATACTCAATTGCACACTGACCTACAAAAAGAGAAAGATATTAATTCCGAAAATTGAGATGAGAAAGTTACCAGGTCGAACTCGTTCCTGTCCCATGCAAGTCCTTGGCTCACCTAAAATCCCATCATCACGCACAGGTACACACTGAAAGGACACGAATTTACCAATTGCCTTCCTGGTAACACGGTACTGGAGGACACCTGAACCCTCAGGTATCAAAGTACCAGAGTCTGTTTCAGCCTGAAAATTTCAAACGACGTTTGAGTTGATTATGCATTCTTCAAATACCAAACGTACAGGAAGAGAAGATCATTAGGTCCCAGATCATACTATCAAAGTTTAGAACCTTCAACCTTAAAACTGAAGCCATGTGACATCTTTCTAAATAAAAAGCTACATAAAGCTAAGTAGAACTATGGAAAGATATCGCAACTAAAGTACATTGGCCACATATATTAGACCTTTCAAGATACCTATAACGAAAAAGAATCGTCAATATAGAAATGAGAGTTTAATATGATAACAGATCTAACTATGTGAAGTTCATTTTGAAGTAACAAATGAAAAAATGAGAAGCAAGCATGAAATTCAACTTATGCATATTCCCAAGTATATAACCACAACAAAAACAAAAACTAGTTATTCATTGGACAACTAAATATTAACATAAAAACATTCAACTAGAGATTAAAAAAAAAAAAGTGATCGAATTTCACATTGCAAGAAAGATCATAAGGCATGTTGGGGAAATGGATTCAGCGTTGGAAGAGTTAATCATATATTTTCACGTTGGAAAAGTGAATCATATTTTATATTTTTCAAATTGATATGATTAATTGTTGAGATAGATATATATCTATCTGAAAATGAGCTCATATATGTTAAAGCTGATAATAATTGATTTGGCCCATTTGGGAAATAAAAGAATTATCACCTTCACTCACAGAAGTATGTTAATTGACTGAATCACATAAAGCATTGGCATTTGCTATTTAATCATATAAAACCTTCTGCATTTGTTTTTCCTTCTTCATTGATATTTGTACTTTAATGTTTTAAGAAGACGCAAATGAGACATGTAAAACAAGAAGCTGGAAAAGGAAAAAAAGGCAACCTTCAACAGTTAAACAGCAACTTGGCAACATAATCAGACAGGAAGAACATAATTATTGCATCAGCTTTCAAGAAGTCTTATGTAACCTAACATTTTCATATTCCATGAGAATAAGATCCAAACGATATGATGAACTTACACTATCATTTTTCCTAAATGTAAGCTACCAAGTATTCGAGTTATTTAGAATCAACTCTAGAAAAACACAGAAGATTAATTTCTCAGTTTATGTGTTCAATCAGCAATAGCCCAAGTTCCGTTATGGCACTTCCAGTTCAGGCACTTTATGTAGGCACCAAAACCCACTACAAAGTGAGGGGGGAACTCTTACATAGCTAAGATAGTAAAGCATATATAGTAATATCACATGAAGATAATTTTCCTGAATAGGAAAAACCTAATTGTAAAATTTACAAGAGCACCTGACTAATGAAGACCAGTAGTTCAATATGAATAAAGTTAAATGAACTTGCATTAACTTGTATGCAACATTAAGTAAGAATGAACTTCAATTGCTATCAAGACTGCAACAGGTAAAAGAATTCTCACCAAGGTCTTAACATCACTAGGTTACTTACCAGGATTTTAAATGAAAATATCCTTCCAAGTGTCATCACAAAAATCATCTTCTTTTACCACTTAAGTGGTTGAATTTACAAATAAAGTGAAAATAAGATAACATGAGAGAAAAGCAAGACTGCCACACTTGTTTCCTTTACAGGTATAACCTCAATGATCCAATTACGAAGAGTGACATCCGCTAAATCTATCTTCATTCAACTATTATTGAAAGTTTACTATACCAAATAAGTGTGTCGATTAAGCACACTGGTATGGGCTGGTTGGGGTGAAGGAAATATATAAATGTCATAGAATAATTCCATGCAATAAATCTAATATGACAAAAACAAAAGTCCAGAATGGTACAATTTAGCATGTAACGCACAGAATATCTTGGGAGTAATACCTCATGAAGGTACCAATTATACACACTTTTTCCTTCATGACCCCCTATATAGCCATATGATGCTGTCAGCATTCCACCTTCGGCGTAATCACCAGTAATCGATAAGAAATTTAGGCTTGGGGGAAGAGCTGAAAGGAAAGGAAACAAAACTAAATTAAAACTAACTAGAAGAAAAAACTTCCTATATAATAAGGCAAGGGAAAACGATATACTTACTTTCCACTGCTTTTTCTGATATAACATATACTGGTTCACCAGATTCACCATCTGGAGTCATAGGAGTATATTTTGCAACTATGTAATAGCCAACTGCACCTAGTGGTATCCGGAATGCCTAAACAAAGATGATAGCTCAATTAAGAATCTGTCTCAAGCATACTTAAAAGCCAAATGATGATTCATGATCTTGCTTGGATTTGCTTAGCAAAACATTACCCACCTTTGCAATTTTGGATGCACTGACAGCTTCAAGGCCATTTTCACCATCCAATATTGAGGAACTCGTTTTAAACCACTGAACTCTACTAGAACCTTCAGCTCCTCCAGTAACTATACCAGTTACAGTAACCTTATTGTTTTCCCTTATATCACCAACGATCTTAACATTTGTTACCTTTGGAGGAGCTGGAATTTGAGCAAATACAAGGCCAGCATTTGAAGAGGAAGTTAATAATGGTAAGCAACATGATGGAAGCACAAGGTGATTGCAAAGAGAGAGAAGGTAAAAAATTCCTTAATACACATCATCATGATAGATGCTAGTATAGCGATGCAAACACTTCTATATCAGCGAGTTAATTTGCATGGTAATTTCATAATCAAGAATTGCATAAAGAGAGCATTGTCTAGAAAATCCACCAAACCCAACCATTATTTAACGCAACAAATATTGGCAATGAAGAAACAGTAAACAACCTGTACACAGGCTTAGTGCAGGATAAAGAGTATGCTCGGATGGATTTCTAGAAACACAAGTAATAGATGCAATTGTGTGAATGTGGAAACAGCACTGTTAATATAAACCAGACAGAAGGGAGGTTGAGGTCTTGTTTAGTTGTGGAAAGCGAAGGCCACTTTTCAGAAAATCATTCCGAGAAAACTGGGAACCAAATTTTTTTTTTTTTTCCTCGGTTGGAAAAATAACTCCAAATGGAAAATTAGAAATTACTTTTCCTCATTTCTCAAATTTACAATATGCCTCGGAGAATTGTTTTAAAAAGTTTTTTGTGTTTTCCCTGGAAAAAATTGGCCCAATTACAGCATTTATAGCCCTCAACTTACAATTGGTGCCTTACTACCAGGTCCGAGTCTGAGCCAATGCAATTCATATATCCCAAAAGCTTTGAAGACAATGAAGTAATCCCCAAAAATGGGGAAAAAATGCATTGGCTATGACTAAAACCTGGCAGTAAGGCACCAACTGTAAGTTGGAGGATATAAATGCCAAAAATGGGCCAATTCATTTGGGGGCTACGTATATACACACTATATTGCATTTTTTTATACAACATTGTTCTTTCTCTAAACTTCTAGCTCATGCTAATTTTTTTTTTTTCAATTTTTTAACATAACTATATCTATTTTTTCTTCCCATAATCAGATTTAATAATTCAAATAAATTAATTAATAACATTGGTCTTTTTAATGCTTTGATATACTGATTTGCTTCATAAAATGTTTCTCTAGTAAGGTATGAAAATGGAAAGACCATTATTTTTTCAAAATCATAAAATGATATCCCCTACAGTTTTGTTTGCTTCATGGAAGAGCTTGTAAATAGAATAGGATTCCATGTTGACTCGTTATCTTTAACTTTTGTTCAAATTTACATTTGGAATCGTCATTCCACAATCTCAACTTTGGTTGGAATGAATGTGTAATAGTATTATGCAGAATAGATATTTCAGAAATTTGTATAATACAAATTCCACCAAAAATGAAGAATAACCATTCCATTGATCCTCTGTCCTCTAAACAAAATGGACCCTAAGCATCATCATTTACCTTGCTTCACCGCAGGAGACACCGTTGATACAGATTCCCCTTCCTGCCCTGCAAAGCATGCCAGGGAATATATTACAATTCAAAAGATGATCCATGAGAAAGCCAGATAATAAGAAAGAATGTTACATTTCCACAAAGGAAATAAAATAATGGAATTACCTTCAAAATTAATGGGTATATAAACAAAAGCTATGCGTCGTCCCACATCTTCTTTGGTCAGTGTATACTCAGATGTACCTGTTGATACCAATAGAAAATCTCTGCCAAAGAAGCCAACAAGATTATAATTGGATATAAAGAATGTGACAATTAAAATTGCATACATATGCAGAAATGAGCAAAATGACACACGAGATTAAAAGACAGCAAAGAAGCTTAAAACCTCGACCATAAAATCATATATGCATCAAAGCGAGAGAAGATTTAACTTCAAATGATTAAAGAGAATGAGTTAAAGAAATATCATAACAGAACAAGTTGGTCTATTTCTTTTTCCAAATACACGCATATTAGAGCATGAAATAAATGAGCACACTAACCCAGTTTCCTTATTCTCACGTAACCACTCAAACTTGCTGGGACCTTCTTTACCACCAAAGTACTCCCCAACTCCTTTTATGATATTATCTTCGACAAAATCTCCAATGATTTCAACATTACTCACAGATGGAGGAGCTGCCACCATGAAACATGACCTCTTAGCATCCAATACCATACTGTTAGGTTCAAAAAAATTGAAATAATGAACTGAATTTATAGCTATGAAATGTCTATCCTGATTGGTAAAAGAAAGAAGAAGAGCATAAGCATCATCTCTTTTCTATTAAATGTGAACTAAGTCTAAACATTACCATTGAAGCCAAAAGATTTCACATAAAATCTACATCAAATTGTTCATGCAATATGAGAGAAGAAAATTTATCATATTCATTTTATAAAAAGCTGCATTTTTTTAGATTTAGTTTTTGACAAAGTGAGACATTTCCCACAAACTACTTACAAATGCAAAGCTTGAATTGATCCTAAACTTGCTGAAAGAAAGCAACAAAGAAGCTCAAATCTTGAACCTAGAATAAAATAAAAGGTTGTACAAACCAGAGTCGTAAATCACAACAAATAAAACTCTTTGTTAACTTGACATAGCGCAATTCTCCACCATGAAGGAATGTAAGATTTCACTAATATTGTGTATGCAGATAAGCTATCACCATTGGCAAATTAAATTATAATACAGAAACTGCAAGAAATCTTCACAATCCAAGTGCCACTAACAAAAGGAACAGAGTTCTTTTATATATACACACACATGAATATATAGAGATCTAAAACTACTATCTTTGCGTTAAAAGTACAGGTTACAGGATTTCCCATGTTGCAAATATGCAAGCTGAAAATGAGAGTGATCATCATTATTTTTGTTCCATAAGATGACTCATTTACCTCCATTCAACATTCTAATGCACCAGGCAAGGTCCCCTTCCATTTAAGGTAGACTAAAACTGCTTAGCTTCTTCAAAGTGGAGCAACATTTTTATTTTTAATATGTTGGAATATCACCAAAGGCATGTTTTCTACACAGTTGTGTTCCAAAATGGAAGCTAAGCAAGTGGATTTTAGCACAGTTGCTCCTAACTTTGGACATCACAGGGTTTTGGGCATATACATTTGCCTAAGTATAAGTTTGTGAAAATTTAATTGTTGTGAACAACAGATACAAACTGCAATCAAGAACAATAGCAATTTGTATTTTCTTTATTTGAATTTTCCTTTTACTGTTGTCCTGTAAATTTATTTCATCAGTTTTAGGTGCTGGTGAAAAGCATATGACAGTATTACCTTCTTAATTATGTGGGTAGCTAACTTAAACAAATACATCCCTGTTTACAGTATGTTACAAGGACTATATGACACACAACAAGACCAGAGATCACTCTTGTTTTAATAACTTTTCTAGTCATTTTCCCCCATTTGGGCAGAAATATTTTCCTCCCTTCATACCCAGTTTCTCCTTTATTCAATGCAATTCTTCTTTTATCAAGGCAAAAAATGTGTGTAGAACATACACACACACATATATATGCATTTAACAAAAAAAAATAAAAAATAAAAAAAATAAAACTGAGAGAAAATTTATAGTGGAGGGAGCTTGGGGGCCATTTCATTAAGACTCTACCTCATTTCACAGTGATTGAGCATATTAGCAAGGAAAATTGTCTAAAATAATAATAATAACAAGCTAAAATCTTTCCTTTTGCAAATAAGTAAAAGAGAAATAATTTAGAACAAGAAAGGTAAATTGGAGGAAAGCAAATAAAAAACAGAAAATAAAATGTCAAGAACAAGAGGAAATCTTCACTCCGCCAACAAACCTGCTTTAACAAAATCAGTATATTTATACTGAGGTTCCCCTTTGGCACCTTCCTCCGTGACTGGTGTATACATGAAAACCAAACTCGAGTTAATGTCATCCAAAATTAGCAGATACTCCTCATCTTCTGCACCAGCAACAACCACTGGACTACTGTTCCATCTTCTCCTCAACCAACTTGAAAATAGGAAAAATAAAGGTAAATTGCATTTTTTACACTTGGAAGACAACACATGCACATCTGCACAACCACATGGGTGAATCTATGCTACAACATTTAAAATGGCATCTCACCTGGCAACACCTTTTCCTGGAGTTCCACCACACCATGCGACCTTGGCATAGCCTTTGATGATATTTCCTTCCACTAAATCCCCATGCACTTCAAGGTTTACAACTTTTGGAATGCCACTCCCTTCACAAATGGAAAAGCAATGTAGAACACAATATGGTCCAACTTGGATAATTAAAAATTGTGGACACTTGAAGAAAATTCAGTCATATTTCACAGCCCACTTAATAACAGTTGAACCTACAATCCCAAGTCTCTGAATGTATGTCTCTGTCTATAATATTTAAGTTTTATGCATCTTTTATTGTAGCAAAATATGCCATGCTACCTCAATGTTGATGGATAACAAAAAAATTCAAATTATTGACCAGCTAAAAGTAATAAGAACATTTTAGATTTGTTGAGAGAATATATTGTAATTGTATGTCTTGTATCTCATCAATCAATTACATAGGTCTATATATAAGGAATTCCTATGCTACCTAGCTATTTAGGAATACAAATCATAAACTAATTAGGAATCTAACTCCTAATAGAACTCTATTTACAACTAATCCTTAACACTCCCCCTCAAGTTGGAGCATAGATGTTAATCATGCTCAACTTGTTACAAACTACTACTTTCAGCAAAGCACAATACCATACTCAGCAACTGTACCCACTTCATTATAGCAATATAGAATCCCAAACCAAATAGTAGCAGCAGAATTAAGACAACACACATAGGTTGTCGAAACAAATCTCACTGAACCAGAAAACAACTCACAGGGCTGTTTCAAGCTTCAATAGAACTCTATTTACAACTGATCCTTAACACTCCCCCTCAAGTTGGAGCATAGATGTTAATCATGCTCAACTTGTTACAAACTACTACTTTCAGCAAAGCACAATACCATACTCAGCAACTGTACCCACTTCATTATAGCAATATAGAATCCCAAACCAAATAGTAGCAGGAGAATTAATACAACACACATAGGTTGTCGAAACAAATCTCACTGAACCAGAAAACAACTCACAGGGCTGTTTCAAGCTTCCATAATCAATGCCTCAAAGAGGAAGCTCAGTAGCACAGATATTCAGAAATGCAGCAAAGGAAACTCTGGCAAACAGAGCACACCACTGAAGGCCAAGAACACAATGCAACTCACTTGGTTGCACGTCTCTCTCTTTTTTCTTTTTTTTTTTTGAATGGAAGGCTCTGATACCATGTTGAGAGAATATATTGTAATTGTATGTCTTTTATCTCATCAATCGATTACATAGGTCTATATATAAGGAATTCCTATGCTACCTAGCTATTTAGGAATACAAATCATAAACTAATTAAGAATCTAACTCCTAATAGAACTCTATTTACAACTAATCCTTAACAAGATTAAAAGATGGATTAACAAGAAAATCATCTAAATGAAACCAAAAAATTCATAAGAATATGAAAGAAAAACACACCTCGTGAAATAGGTGAAGATATGGCAAAAATTGCAGGATATTCTTTCTCTCCCAGCATGGGAGTACATTCCACTTTTAGAAATTTATCAATGTCTTCATGCTTTGGCCAGTATACCTGACCATCATATAGTGCTATCAACATGGTATTAAGATAAAAGGGCTGCATTAATGTCTACTCCAAAGTTCAATATAACCAATATCTCTGCATGAATCATTTACCTCTCCTGTGGCATCAGGAATAGCAACAAAATGTGAAAGTGTCCTCTCCCCTATAAACCATTGATATCGTAAGACCAGTAGTGAATCAACACTCAGAGTGCTGTCCTGCACAAAATTGAAGTGGCAGCAGCAAGCATCTTCTTCAAAAGGTTGATCTATAGAGGCATCCTTGAGCAAATAGCCTGGAGGGAAATGATCTTTCCATTGCTCGAAAAGGAAGCATAAAGTTGACTCTGTTCAACAAACAATGTATTAAGTTCAGAACTCTCATATAGAATCTGTAAGTGCCATACATATTGGAAGACTTAATGCTTCATTCCATAATCCCAACTTGAACAATATGCTACTGATAATTTGGAATCCATCTCCACGCTAAAAGAGAAGTATCCAAGTCCAATATGAACCATGGGAACATTGAACATGAAAAAGTAGATGGGAGAAGTAGACTCCCACCAAACAGAATGCACATTTGCATCATTATATTTCATTTCTAGCCTCCGATTGTTAAACAAATTGAAAATCAGATAGAATATAACAGAGAATTAGTAAATCAGTAACCACAAGTGCTTACGACTCGTAATACTCTAATATCTTTCAAAGCATTATTGACTTGATTAAAAAATAATAACATGTATTTGTTTCATCTTATTCAACAAATCAATGGCATGATAAACTTGTTGAAAATCCTCAAGATGCCATGAACTCAGGGACTCTGTGCTGTACTGAGTCTGATAGAACATAAATCATTAGCCTATAAACCTACAAAACGCAATCAAAGTGTTACAACTCAAACCAAAAATTTTTTGGTTACACTTCACATGTGATGTTGGTGGGTTAGTGGCAATAAAACTGATGCTAGAGCGCTAGGTTATGGCTTGGCATGGTGGCTAAAAAGCAAGTTTCACTAGCGACTTACTATATGCGCATATGGAAGGGAATACATGTAAATGTGTAGTAGTAGGTTCATACTCGATTAACAATATAAAGGCAACACCTTGTTCAAATACTTTATATTGTTGCTCTTGTTCAAACAGTTCCTACTGTTTTGGTTACTGTGGTTTGACTAAACATCATGTTCAACAGCTAATGACAATAAGCAGTCTGGTACATTATACAGCACATATGAATAGTACGACCTTATCTTCCCAAAGAATTAAGCACTAATAAGTAGAATACAACATTTTCATATAAACCATTTATATGCAGTGGTTACTGGTCCAGGGGCAGTCACAACGTTAATAAGCATTGCAGATGCTACAACTAATTGTTAATCAGTGTAGTTTTCAAACCAGGCATGCTGGAAGTGCATTTTCCTAAGAACACACCTGCAGCATTCTCAGGACGACAAAACTCCCAACCATCTCTGATGCACAAGGCTGTGCGAGCTGGATAACGCTTTGCTAGTGCCACCTCTTCTCGGGAGAGATCTATCAAATTTCCACCATTAACAAACAGCAAAGAAAATTATAGAAATATTTTTGAGAAAGAAACCTCACAAAGTGAGTGCCTAATTTACAAAGTGGAGAATATCAATAAATCAATAAATAAGAAATTAAACAAGAATGTTCATATATGAGCAACTAATACAGTACGCAATATGGTGCCGAAGGACCAAAAGCTCAAAGTGAAATGTTATTTTAAAGAAATGACTGCATAATACCTCTATCATTAAACTTTTTCAGAGTAGGACCAACAAGCAAAATTGATGCTGCTTCTAAATGGGGCATCTTAAGTATAGGATTCTCTTCCACTCGTAAATGCTGCAGCAAGCACAATAAATACTGATATCAGATCATATTCCTTATAAATTCATATTTTAAAAATATAAAAATAAACACACATACACACACATATATATGCATAGTTGAATGCAAAACGATATATTTTACCAGTTTCCTTCACTTTCCAAATCGTTACACCCTTCACTAGGCACTAAAAGCCATACCCTATGAATATGCATTAATGCTTATTATCATACTCGCACTTAATTACCACTTGAAGGCGAGGAATTAGAATTTAGCATGTTGTCAAATTAACACAGAAACCATAATGGCAAAGTTAGGATCACAAAGACAATCCAGACCGTACAACATTTGTTCACACATCAAAATACCTCAACTCAAACTCATAAATAGCTACACCGCTATTTCCATCATAATTTCCAAATTGTAGCGTGAGATTATTTCGAGTGGTTAACTACATTATCATGTGTCTTTGCCAGAAGAAGACAAACTCAACTGTACTAATTTTGCAAACTCTAACAATTATTTGGGTCAATGTGACAAACATTTTGTGCCGTATTACAAGCCACTGTGTTGATTATAGTCAACATCAGAAAGCGTGAAAAGAGAAGACTAGTTCAGTGACCAGTCAATGTATAACAGATCCAAAAGAGCAGAATCACAATATATAGAACTAACCTCAAGGACAGGCAGATATGGGAAACCCTTAAGAGTTGTTATTTTATTTTTGCTGGCAGCTAAAACCTGCAAAGGAAAGATGGTGTGGTGATGGTAAATAAAAAATATGAAGATGCTAATTTAATCCTAACTCAATGAAGCAGCCTATACAAGCACAATAAAAAGACCTGCAGCCGTGGTTGACTTGCCATTGAAAGCGACTTCAATTTATTTTGAGCGACAGAGAGAAACTAGACAAAAATATAAAAGCTTAATCATTTAGAGCACACTTAGAAGTTATGATAAACTATTGATTAAAATAATTGATCAGCAAAGGCAGAAACCACTTAAAAAGACTTACCTCCAGGTTAGGAAGCTGAGGAAGGCTGATAAGTGACGTGATTTGGTTACCAGCAAGATAAAGTTGCTGGAAGTGACAAATATTTCAGGCTTTTCAGCACCTCATTACATAGAAGATTACAAGCTACAGCATGTTTCTAATATCGAGGAACTTAATAGATTAATATACATGTAAAGCAAACCTGCAGAGCCTTGCAATTCTCAAGAGGTTCAAACCCAGGCCCCTTAAACTCATTGAAGCTCAAGTCAAGGACCTGGAAAAGACAATATGGATGATGAATTTCTAAAACGTTTGCAAGCAAAAATCTGAACATAAAGCATATGCCTACTGCATGGGATTTAGACACTTGACACTTTGCTAATTTGTGAAAGATTGCCGAGAGTGACAATGATAATGGAAACATTATTTAGCATGGCGAACAAACCTTAACCCGCTTCAATATTTCAATTCCTTCCAATGTGGATAAAAGGTTGTCTCTCAGATAGACAAACTGTCAAACAGGAGTATCAGTAAGGAACCATTAGACAAAAAAAAATATAATTCATTACCTAGTTTAGCATATATAAGCACTTAAGCATCACATAAGATATGTTTACCTCTAAAGTCGGTGACAAGTTCAGCCCACTAGCAGTGAGATTGCTAACTCTGTGACCCCTAAGATCCAATCTCTGGTCCAATAAGAAAGCACTCATGAGGAGAGATAGAAGGCTCAGAAAAGACAAAAGTGGAGGCAAAAGAAATGAGAAACTGGCAAGGTTGGTCCAGGTGTATTTGAGACTTTGAAAAGCACAGTATAGGCATGCAGTACTTTAGTGTTCTGCATATCATGTTGCTGTATGGAACATAACTTTTCATATATGATGAACCTCCAAATCAGATTCAATATCCAAAAATCATAACTATGGCTATTAGTTTTTTAGATGTTATGATTCTACAGGTCCCTTTGTTGTCAATTCTCTTCTTTTTCTCATTAAACTTGTCTTGACATTACAACATCCAACCCAGAAGGAGAAAATTGATTAATGATTTTTCCATTCAAGATGTTTGCCAAGTCAACTTTTAACAATCTCTAGTTTCTGTTTTTAGTCTCTAGCTCAAGATGACTGTCAATTCTCAAGATAACAAAAGATTTATGAAGTACCAACAAAGAAGACTTTAAGAAAATATTCCTTAAACAGCAACAAACAGTAAGAAATTGTTAGGACATATGTCTTTAATAAATTCCTCTTTCAGCGTAGAGTAGGGCAGCATTCAAGATTTACAGATGGGGAGACAGAAATTTGATTAATATAGTTGATTTATCATAAGTACAAATATCCCATCTATCACCAAGGAAAACAAAAACTTGGAATTGCAATACACTGAAATGAATGATTTGAAGCAATAACCTAAGAAGATTTTTCAGTACTAAAATGATTATAAAAAATAAATAAAAATAAAAGCAAACATAATGGAAAAGAAGCAATTCAAAAGAAAACATAAAGAACAGCCTGACAAGTCACATGGTTCAATTTCAGAACTCTATTGGGAGGAACAAGATGACTGCAATGAACATTTCAGAAGCATTCCTTGGATAACTTACATCCAAAATAAAGATATTATAAATAACAAATAGAATTCAAAGATTAAAACAATAGCATGCTTACCACATCATCGTTAGCCTTAATCTCCACCTGTGGAAGAACAATGAACCTAGACTCTCGGCTTTTAGGAGTTCCCAATTTCCTCTGCCCAGACAAATTAGAACTCCTGTCAAGAGACTTTGACAAAGACCCAGTTCTCAATCCACTGGAAACTGAAGGTGAGGGAGCTGATGGTGAAGAAACCTTCGAAACTGTCTTCCTACTCACACTACTGCTGGTACTGTCCAGTGAAGTAGAAGCCACTCTTTTTGAGGATGAAGAGGCTGGCAATGCTGGCTTAACTGAAGCTTTCTTGACAGTTTCTGACCTACTGACATCAGACCCAGTTGATGACCTCAAACTCTTATCCAGAGGTGATGCAGGAAGTGACTTCCTAACGTCTGAAGCAACAGTTCGGGTCACAGGTTTTGCAGCAACTGAAGGCAAGGAACTTCTTCTGAGCTCTGGAAGAGATCGCCTTACTGGGTCAGATGCAGTACCAATTTTTTTGCCAGCAACAATAGCCACATTACTCTGCCTTTTTGCAGCAGATGACTTCTCAGGCACACCTCCAGTGCTATTTCTTCTAGCAACTGGAACTGAATTCAAACTACGGGAAGAAGCAGGTGCAGTTGGTTTGGTCACATTTGAACTTGATTCTGAACTGCTTTTGGATTCAGTTCTCTTTCTAATAGAACCAGTTGGCGCTAAGAGTTTCGAGGTTGCTGATATTGTAGGCTTTGTAGTTTTTATAACCTTTTTTGTGCTTTCCACTGAACCAGCAGAGGACAGTTTCTCTGAACTTTGGACCTTATCTACTGGCTCTTCAGCAGATGGCAGTAATGGCTCCTCCATTGTAAGTCAATGAACTTGTGCTTGAAAATCAAGCACGAGTTGCCTGATTCAGCAACCACAAAACAAGAAAATTGAAAGTTTCATTTTCTTTTCTTTTCTATGCATCAATTATCAGATAAGAAAAACTAGAAAGTTACAATGAATTAAGTGAATTGATCCTTAATTAAGACAACAACTCAGCAAATCTAATTCAATTATTGCCCCAAAAGAGAAATAAAAAAATAACAGAAAACAAAAACAAGCTTTTGTTAGTTGAAATAACAAGTATATTAACAGTAAAAAAAAAAAAAGACCCTTTGATACAAAAAAAATTGCTAGACTTTCTGCGAATGAAGCAAAGAAAATGTCAACCGGGTTGATGAGAAAGTTCAGAAACAAGAAAAGTACCAGAAACCTCCAAATTTCACGCAATGCAACTACTACTACGACCGCTATTACTTTTAGTTAAGTAGTCATTTCCAATCTCTAACACTAATATTAAAACAATGTAAACCAAAAAGAAAGGGTCCCAATTTAAAACTTTATGTTATCTTCCACACCACTGACCTCAACCACCAAAAACAGAGTGTAATTCAAAAATAGACAACTAAATAACTACTTACAATCTCAAAAACGCAGAAATTAACAGAGCTCTCAAACCCACAGCATTAATTCTTGGATTTCGAAGATCGTACTTGAATCTGGCACATAATGCAGGTTGTTTAGCAAGAATCCAAACTTTCCCTCAATCATCTAAGTACAAGCAGTAGTGTGTGAAATGACTTAAGAAAGAGAAAATTCAAAAAGCTAAAAACAAAAACAAAAAAGAACAACAATTTATTCAGGGAAAAGGGCTGAAACAAAAAAAAAAAAAAAAAAAAAAAAAAAAATTCTCGTACAGAGAGTAGACAGTTAAGTAGATCTAGCCAAGGTAGAAAAAGAAACGTTTCGAAGACAATAATGAAAGCAGCATTGTTGATTATTGCTTGCTTCTCTTTATTAGGGTTTTGTTTCTTGTGTTCCTTTTTCAAAGAAAGCGTGGCAAAGGCTAAACACGAAAAGTAAGAGAGAGAAATGAGGCAAGTAAGGTGTTCTACAGAGCAGAGAGAGTGTCCGAGTGACTGAGTGAGTGTTACTGTTTTTGTCTTTAAATGATTAATTTTTTTCTGGTTACATTTAAATGATTAATTTGAAAACTGTTGGGTTTCTTTTTACGAGAATTACCATTTAGTCCCTAAAAGCGACAAAAATAATTATTTTTCCCTCTATTTTACAAAATCACTAATTATTTTTAAAATTTACTTGTATTAAACTATTCGGTCTTTACTTTCAAAACGTGTACTTAAACAAATAATTGCTAATAAAAAGAACAAATATGATAGACTAAATAATAATAATATAATATTATATATAAAAAACTAATAATATAATATTATAGGATATTTAATAACAAAAATAATAATCTTTAAATGTAAGGTTTAAGAATAAATAGTACCACGAACATAAATTTTGATGATAAATTGATAATTTACTAAATATTAATAAAAACAAGTATGTAATATCAATTGAAATGCAAGGACTAAGAGGAAGAGTGTTAGAGGTGGCCTTGATCCTTAGCCCAAATTTTTTGCTTAATTTACAATATAAATGAGCAAAAGAAAAGAAAATTTAACTTTATGTGCCCTAATTTTAAAAAGGAAATGAATTGGCGTTACTCTCTTTATAGTATAAAAATAGACGAAGTTTATATTTATATAGATTAAAAAAATATGATTAATATGGTTAAAATATAATTATTATTGATTTTTTTTTAGTACTTTCTCTGTCCTATAAACACAGACTTAATTTCTTTTTTCCGTTTAAGTCAAATTATTATATCACTTTCCTTTTTAAAAGTATTATTAATTATATAATGCAGCCCTGTTTAATATCACTTATTATCAACCCCATTTGGTTATTTATTGAAAATGACATATAGGGGTATATCATATAAGTAAATATGTATCATTAGAATAATATTAATTATTTATTCTTATCCATGTAAAAATATAAACAAACCTATTTTTATATGAAGAAATAAATATATCCTTAAATTTTTTTTTTTATAATTTAGAAAGATGTAAATCAATATTTTAATTAGTTGTACGCTTTAATATTTAATTAATAATAATATATCTAGTTTGATTTTTACAGAGTTTAAGAAATTATAGTTAATATGGTTAAATCCGAATAATGTTTAACTTTTTCCTAATATATAATACGCAAAATTAATTTCTTA